>NW_023994651.1:5000-254019 GCF_015586225.1 Lucilia sericata | reverse complement strand
TAACTAACTAACTAACTAACTACTAACTAACTAACCTACTAACTAACTACTAACTAAAAACTAAAACTAAAAACCTAACTAAAAAACTAACTAATTACTACTAACTAACTAACTAACTACTAACTAACTAACTAACTAACTAACTAACTACTAACTAACTAACTAACTACTAACTAACTACTAACTAACTAACTAACTAACTAACTAACTAACTAACTAACTAACTAACTAACTAACTAACTAACTAACTAACTAACTAACTAACTAACTAACTAACTAACTAACTAACTAACTAACTAACTAACTAACTAACTAACTAACTAACTAACTAACAACGAACGAAACAACTAACTAACTAAACGTAACTACTAACTAACTAACAAACTAACTAACTAATAAATAGATTTTATTATCTCCATAATAATTCGGTTTTTAAATATCTAATAAAATTTTTCAATATATTTTCTTTAAATGTCAGTTTTTATTGGTATTTATTATAAAGAATTCATAATTTAAAATATTGTTGTTCCTCTAAATCTGCATGGGATGCGTAAGCGTTTTATTTCTTTAAATTTTTTTCTTATTTTATTTAAACTCAAATATAAATTTAGCTTATTTTGGCTTAAAATCACAGCATGTGGTGGATTTGTCAAATGGGCATAAAATAGTTGTGCAAGCTGATTGAAGTTTTTTCTTTAACATATGGATGCAGCAGTCATGCCACAAACGCACTGATGTGATGGATTGGTGGATGTATGGATGGGTGGATGAATGTTTAATTTCGAAATTTTTATTTTCTTTGAATTAAAAAAATGAAAACATCTTGAGATGCTTTATATAGATAAAATGTATTGATTTGAAAATAAAAAAATTTTGCAAAAACTATGCTAAAAAGAGGAATTGTTTTAACTAACCTAAATAAATTTCAAACTTTATAAATAGTTTCTGTTTGAAATTACATGACTAACTTAAACAATTTATTTTAAATAAGCAAAAAATTAAAAGTAATTTTTAAACATCACATACATACTTTTAGAATGACCCTTTGTAACATATACTTAGAAATGACTCATTATCACTTTACTAATTACTTCACAACGTGATTTTCGTTCAATGTGTAAACATATTTTTTAATATTCAAAACTTTTTTTCCGAAACGAAATATTCTACTAAATTGTTACATTAACAATTATAATAAATAATATATAAAATGTATTAAAAAATATTGGTTTGATTTCATATAGTTATTATAATGTTTTTATTTTGATCACTAGTGAAATCATTTGGTCACCCTATTTCAATTCATGTTGTTTTTACTTAAATGGTTTGTGTCTTGAATAATTTTTGGCGGCAAAGTTGCCACATACTTGAAACACTATTTGCCTAGGAAATAGTCAACTATTTTTTCTTTGCATACGTTAAATTTAAAATGTTAAAGGCAAACAAATCTTATCAAATAATTAAACTGAATTTTAGAAACAAAGAAAACAAAATATTTTTAAATATTTATTTATATTTAATATTTACCCCTGACTTAATAAACTAGACTATAGACTAGACTATAGACTAGACTATAGACTAGACTATAGACTAGACTATAGACTAGACTATAGACTAGACTATAGACTAGACTATAGACTAGACTATAGACTAGACTATAGACTAGACTATAGACTAGACTATAGACTAGACTATAGACTAGACTATAGACTAGACTATAGACTAGACTATAGACTAGACTATAGACTAGACTATAGACTAGACTATAGACTAGACTATAGACTAGACTATAGACTAGACTATAGACTAGACTATAGACTAGACTATAGACTAGACTATAGACTAGACTATAGACTAGACTATAGACTAGACTATAGACTAGACTATAGAATAGACTATAGAATAGACTATAGAATAGACTATAGAATAGACTATAGACTAGACTATAGAATAGACTATAGAATAGACTATAGAATAGACTATAGAATAGACTATAGACTAGACTATAGACTAGACTATAGACTAGACTATAGACTAGACTATAGACTAGACTATAGACTAGACTATAGACTAGACTATAGACTATAGACTAGACTATAGACTATATTCTAGGCTATGGTCCAGACTAAAGACTAGACTATAGTCCTGACTATAGATTAAACTATATTACTAACTAAAGACTAAACTATAACCTTACTAGAACCTAAACTATGGAATCTATAGTCCAGACTTAAGATTTGACTGTAGTCCGGAGTATATACTAGTCTATCCTTTATATACAAAACCGGTTAATCGGCTAGTTTTTTTACAAGATTGTTGATTTATCTTCGACAGAATGTTACCTCTCGGACTGACAGAATCGGTAGTCCATTAAATCTTAATTCCCATTACATTGACAATCACTCTTTTACACATTTATAAGAAACCGATAGAAAGAAGTTTCTTAATTTAGACCCTGAATTTTTGAAGACTAATTATAGCAGGCAATTTGATTTGCCCTGTGGCCCTTTAACGGGAGGAAAGACAAATAGAGATCTAGCAACTTAAGATAACATAAAACAAGTTTTTGAGTGACAAGGAAGAAAATAAAGAGCTATAGATCAAAATAAGTTCGGAATGTTGCAATTTAAAGTTTTTTTAAATTTTTTCAAAAAAAAAAAATTAATTATCACTTACTCTTGGTTGTTAAGGAAAATTTAACAATAAGTTAAAATTTCTCCCTGAACTTCAATATATGTATGTATAACTAAACATTATCGAAAAACAATAATAACAAATTATATGGTTAAAAACCCAATTAACCATTGGCCAATTTACCCATTTAGCCATGTCAACCGTTAAACATGAAATTTGTTTTAAATTTTTTTAGCAAAACCAATTCTAAACGCCCAATGCAGCTTAAAGAAAGACACAAAAGCATGTTGAGTTTTTGAATTTTTCAAGTACAAGTCCATTAATTATATGAAACGTTATATGACTCTTTAAACACTAACAAATCATAATAAGAAGACAAGTAGACTTTTAAACAGGTACTTAAGGGAAGTATCAAACATATAATTGTTAAACTGGCGGGCTAAACAGCTACATAGTACATAAATAGATGAGTGAGTGAGTGAATGATTGTATGCATGAATGAAATGAATCATTCCTTAATCATATATAGGGTCTGTGATTAATCAAATGCAACCCAGCTTACAGACAGTTTTTCTATAAATATAACAGTAAGTGGTTTGGCTCAGAGACAGACAGTTTTTATGCACTTGTTGCTTTTATTTCTTTTTTTTTTGTAATGTTTTTCCAATTAATTGTTTAACTTTTACTGGTCTTTATGTTTATTGTTGTTCAGTTTTTTTTTAACAATTGCCCTCCGATTTTTTGTTTTTGTTTAGTCTTGAAGTGTTAACGCCCAATTTCTGCTTTTGTTTTTGTAGAATGAATTTCAGTTATTTTCTTTTCTTTAACTATTTTCTATAAGGTTTTTTTTTTGTTATTGTAATTTTTATACATTTTTATTAATTGTTATTATTGTTGCTGTTGTTTTAGTCTTACGTTTTACCTACTGACCTCAATAAACAATCGGTTCATATTTGTAGAATTTGGACGAGAGTGTGTATAGCGTACGTACAAGTGGCAAGTGTGTGAGTATGTTGCCTGTAAATGCCCACGTCTTGAACAAGTGCCGCGCTTAGCTCTATTTATTAGCGGTTTGAGGCAAGTTTATATAAAAAACAACAAAAAATTGATGATAAAATAAAAATGACAGACTGGATATTCCAGTTTGTGGTATTCAAATTAAAAGGATCGCTGAGAGAAAAAACACAATTACTACGTCTACTACTAGTTTGCATTTGTGGCAAGTAAAACTCACAAAAAAAAACTTGTTGCACTATTTTGCCACAGTTTTTGTTGTAATTATTAATACATTCTCCATTCTTGCATTCTACTATTTTAACCTACATACCTCTACAAAGTATTAAGAATTCTACTTTTTTTCTTTCTTTCCACATGCAAACTATAAATAAATTTTAAATACCTCCTCAACACCTCAGCAAACCCGATTCCAAAACAAATTATATAAAAAAAAGTAATGAAATTATAGTTATTTGTTGAAATTTCTGTCTTTTGTGTGTTTAGAATTTTCAATTAGTTTTCTTTTAAAAAGAATAACAAACAACTTATTATTTAAACGGTTTATTTTGCATATTTGGTTGTTTATTTAAGGCCAAATGGGTCAGTCATCAGTTTGATAACTCACACTGGTCAATAACTCATAAGTACCTCATCGAGTCATTTCAACTGTTTTCTTTTTTTATATAAAATTAAATTAAAAGAAGTAAACAACGGATGTGTCACTTTTTCCAATTTCTATATAAAGAGGACACTTCCGTTAAGAACTTATTGTTTCTTAGACTATTGTATTTTTCTTTTTGTGAAAGACTTTATATTTTTGCAGACTTTAATTGCCAGCTTGTGTCTCAAACACTAGTGTGGACAAGTAAAGTATCGTGTGTGGTGAGTAGGATCATAATGCAGGTGACATTAGTTCTTTTATACTTAATGTACTTTTTGGGTTTTTGCGGAATATTTACAAAGAATTTTTTTAATTATTAAAGTATTTCCTAGAACATAAACCTAACGACCCAAACAGCTGTTAAACTTTATCACAGATTATATACAAAGCTTTTATAAAATGTTTAAACAAAGAACTTTACTGCTAGTAAAACACCATTGCAATAACCTTGTCAAGTTAAGGACAACCAGGACCGGTTTTAACTCCAAGTGTGATTTACGAAGGACCCATACACGCCTTTACAGAGCTTTTTCCTCTATGTCGGCTGCAATGTTACAATCTCCGTGCAGTTGCTTCACACGACCATGACCCTATCTAGCTTTCCTTAATGTCAATTTATATGTCTTAATTCCGTTCAGGATCAGTTCTAGTTTTATTCTTGTTCAGTTCTAGTTCTATTCTAGTTCTGTTCTAGTTCTGTTCTAGTTCTGTTCTAGTTCTGTTCTAGTTCTGTTCTAGTTCGTCTAGTTCTGTTCTAGTTCTGTTCTAGTTCTGTTCTAGTTCTGTTCTAGTTCTGTTCTAGTTCTGTTCTAGTTCTGTTCTAGTTCTGTTCTAGTTCTGTTCTAGTTCTGTTCTAGTTCTGTTCTAGTTCTGTTCTAGTTCTGTTCTAGTTCTGTTCTAGTTCTGTTCTAGTTCTGTTCTAGTTCTGTTCTAGTTCTGTTCTAGTTCTGTTCTAGTTCTGTTCTAGTTCTGTTCTAGTTCTGTTCTAGTTCTGTTCTAGTTCTGTTCTAGTTCTGTTCTAGTTCTGTTCTAGTTCTGTTCTAGTTCTGTTCTAGTTCTGTTCTAGTTCTGTTCTAGTTCTGTTCTAGTTCTGTTCTAGTTCTGTTCTAGTTCTGTTCTAGTTCTGTTCTAGTTCTGTTCTAGTTCTGTTCTAGTTCTGTTCTAGTTCTGTTCTAGTTCTGTTCTAGTTCTGTTCTAGTTCTGTTCTAGTTCTGTTCTAGTTCTGTTCTAGTTCTGTTCTAGTTCTGTCTAGTTTCTAGTTCTGTTCTAGTTCTGTTCTAGTTCTGTTCTAGTTCTGTTCTAGTTCTGTTCTAGTTCTGTTCTAGTTCTCTAGTTCTGCTCTAGTTCTGTCTAGTTCTGTTCTAGTTCTAGTTCTGTTCTAGTTCTGCTCTAGTTCTGTTCTAGTTCTGTTCTAGTTCTGTTCTAGTTCTGTTCTAGTTCTGTTCTAGTTCTGTTCTAGTTCTGTTCTAGTTCTGTTCTAGTTCTGTTCTAGTTCTGTTCTAGTTCTGTTCTAGTTCTGTTCTAGTTCTGTTCTAGTTCTGTTCTAGTTCTGTTCTAGTTCTGTTCTAGTTCTGTTCTAGTTCTGTTCTAGTTCTGTTCTAGTTCTGTTCTAGTTCTGTTCTAGTTCTGTTCTAGTTCTGTTCTAGTTCTGTTCTAGTTCTGTTCTAGTTTCTGTTCTAGTTCTGTTCTAGTTCTGTTCTAGTTCTGTTCTAGTTCTGTTCTAGTTCTGTTCTAGTTCTGTTCTAGTTCTGTTCTAGTTCTGTTAGTTCTGTTCTAGTTCTGTTCTAGTTCTGTTCTAGTTCTGTTCTAGTTCTGTTCTAGTTCTGTTCTAGTTCTGTTCTAGTTCTGTTCTAGTTCTGTTCTAGTTCTGTTCTAGTTCTGTTCTAGTTCTGTTCTAGTTCTGTTCTAGTTCTGTTCTAGTTCTGTTCTAGTTCTGTTCTAGTTCTATTCTAGTTCTGTTCTAGTTCTGTTCTAGTTCTGTTCTACTTCTGTTCTAGTTCTGTTCTAGTTCTGTTCTAGTTCTGTTTTAGTTTTGTTCTACTTCTGTTCTAGTTCTATTCTAGTTCTATTCTAGTTCTATTCTAGTTCTGTTCTATTTCTGTTCTAATTCTGTTCTAATCCTGTTCTATTTCTGTTCTTCAGTAACAACAAATACTTTCATTTAAAATGTATGAATTTTTTAAAATTTACCAAGTAAATAATATTTTCTAAGGAACTCGGATTTTATCGAAATATTATGATTTTATTATGATTTATAGTCTCATTTTAAAAATCACAACTTCAACTTAACAATCCTTCCTTTAATATCTAACATCCTAACTATAAAATTCGTCATTTTTGTTTATTTGTCTTTCAATACTTTCTATACAAGTTTTATTATACAATTAGGAAAACGTAAAATGCATACAACACCAAAAAAATAATAAAAACAAAAACGACCATTTACAACTGTTTGGGAATTTACCCAAAAAAATCAAACGAATTTCCTAGTAATCTAAATAAAATCTCCTAAAAGGCACCTTCGTTAATGCGTACACATACAATACCGTACATAGTACTAGTACATGCTTAAGCTGGTTAATCCCACTGCACACACAATTTTAATCAAATCAGTTGGACGCAACCGAGAGTTGGGATTCCACATGCACTAAAATTGTATGAATAAAACTAATGAAAAGATCGTTTTTCTATTGCTGAGTTTTTGTAAATGAAAAATGGGAAAAATGAATATGAATTCACACGTCCCTTTTGAAATGAGACGAACAATAACAACAACCATAATGGAAGAAAAAAAATAACAATAACACTAATAGAATCAGTGTTTGTAGTTATCATAATATTAATGTTGCTCTTGTTGTTGTTGCTAAAAACTATTGGTATTCTAACGTTTGATCTTTTTTGTTTTTGTTGTTTTCTTGTCAGTTTCTTTTATTTACCTGTTTTCAGCGAGCGAGAAATTCGCCGTATTTAAAACCGGTGAGCAATTCGCTTTTGTTGTGGAAAAAAGAGTATACGGTTGACAAAAAGTAAGATTTTAGAGAGGAGTACTGTTTTTACAAAGGTACTATTTTGGAGTTGAAAGTACTGAAATTTTAATACTATTGAAAGAATAGAAAGTACTAATTGATATAAAGGAGAGACTGAACAGAACTAGAAATGAATTAGAACAGAACTAGAACAGAACTAGAACAGAACTAGAACAGAACTAGAACAGAACTAGAACAGAACTAGAACAGAACTAGAACAGAACTAGAACAGAACTAGAACAGAACTAGAACAGAACTAGAACAGAACTAGAACAAACTAGAACAGAACTAGAACAGAACTAGAACAGAACTAGAACAGAACTAGACAGAACTAGACAAACTAGAACAGAACTAGAACAGAACTAGAACAGAACTAGAAAAAACTAGAACAGAACTAGAACAGAACTAGAACAGAACTAGAACTGAACTAGAACTGAACTAGAACTGAACTAGAACTGAACTAGAACTGAACTAGAACTGAACTAGAACTGAACTAGAACTGAACTAGAACTGAACTAGAACTGAACTAGAACTGAACTAGAACTGAACTAGAACTAGAATGAACTAACTGAACTGAACTAGAACTGAACTAGAACTGAACTAGAACTGAACTAGAACTGAACTAGAACTGAACTAGAACTGAACTAGAACTGAACTAGAACTGAACTAGAACTGAACTAGAACTGAACTAGAACTGAACTAGAACTGAACTAGAACTGAACTAGAACTGAACTAGAACTGAACTAGAACTGAACTAGAACTGAACTAGAACTGAACTAGAACTGAACTAGAACTGAACTAGAACTGAACTAGAACTGAACTAGAACTGAACTAGAACTGAACTAGAACTGAACTAGAACTGAACTAGAACTGAACTAGAACTGAACTAGAACTGAACTAGAACTGAACTAGAACTGAACTAGAACTGAACTAGAACTGAACTAGAACTGAACTAGAACTGAACTAGAACTGAACTAGAACTGAACTAGAACTGAACTAGAACTGAACTAGAACTGAACTAGAACTGATCTAGAACTGAACTAGAACTGAACTAGAACTGAACTAGAACTGAACTAGAACTGAACTAGAACTGAACTAGAACTGAACTAGAACTGAACTAGAACTGAACTAGAACTGAACTAGAACTGAACTAGACTGAACTAGAACTGAACTAGAACTGAACTAGAACTGAACTAGAACTGAACTAGAACTGAACTAGAACTGACTAGAACTGAACTAGAACTGAACTAGAGCTGAACTAGAACTAAACTAGAACTGAACTAGAACCCAATTACGTTATAAAAATGGTACTTTTTGTGTATAGTACCTTTTGAAGATATACCATGCCTGGTAAGACAATCTCAAGATATTTGATGATCGCCGTTAAAACACAAGAAGCAAACACAGCTTTAGTCGTTGATTACCTGTTGCCTCAGATGCACGTACGTTTATTCGTAGAGAGGAGCGTGTATTGAATTAGTAGTAAAGACAAAAACACATATAGAAGGTACTTAATACATACGATTTGTATAACAGGCCGGGTTGGTAAAAGCAACAAAAAAACGTTAAGAAAGAAAAAAAGACATTCCATTAACCAGCTTTAAAAAACTTTAACTGTGTACAAGTATGTAAATAATGCATAAATAACATAAGAGAGTAATGGTGTTTAAGAGTGTGTGTGTGTGTATTTAACTATGTGTGTTTTCTGGCTATATTGGTATAAGTGTTTGTGCTTAATTTTTTTCTTCTTTCGTGGATCTACTGGTACTTAAAGTTGCTGTTTGTTGGTTTTGTTGTTTGTTGGTGTTTTTGGCATTTTGTTTTTTTTTCTTTTCTATATCTGTTAACTTGTCCATACCACTTTGGCAACACGATAACATACACGGGTCTTGTGTGAAGTGTAGCTTCAAAGATTTTTATTGAAGCAAGTTTTAGTGAGTGTTTGGCCTTCGTGTGGTACGGTACAGTAAACGGTTTAAAAAAAGAAAACAAAAACTTTTTTTATAGTTTTTGTTTTAATTTAAAAAAATATACTTTTTTAATTTAATTAAAGAATTGATAAAATAAAACGAAGAGAGTGTAATATAGAGAGTTTAAAGTGTAAAAAAAAGAAAAAAATTGTGAGTGAAAATTAAAGAATTAAAAAAAGGATTAAAAACCATTTGTTAATAAAACAAAAAGAATATTAAAATAAACAAAGTTGGAGTAATTAATTAAAAAAATATTAAAGAAATTTTTAAAAATTATAAACTGCTGTTATAGTTATTAACTGTGGGACGTTTTCAAAGAAATTGTTTGTTTTTTATATACATTTTCCTTAAAGTTATAAGTTTAGTTTCTGGATATTAATGCAATTGATGGCTTAAGCTAGAAAAGAAATTATATATGCAACAAAATGCAACTCCATTTTGCAAAAGGAAAAAAATGTTTAACTAAAAGCCACAACAGATAACAACAACTACTAAAACAACAACAATTGTAATGTAAATTCAACAAGTGTTGCTTGGAATTTATGTTTTTTTACTTCTACTGCTTCTTACTTTTGCCTGTTAATGCTGCAGTTGCAGTCAGGTATAGAGAACAATTGTCAGAAGAAACACACAAAAAAAAAAAGAAAACAATACACACGTTGCCACAAAAACTAAAATACTAAGAGATAATATACAGTAAGAGGAATAGTAAAGAAACTGGTAAAATAAAACGGCAATATATTTAACACAGAAAATGAAACAAAAACAACAACATGAAGAAAAAACTGCATACAAATGTAAAAAATTACAACAACAACAACATACTAAGTTAACAACAAAAAGTTTCTAAATAAATTTCAAATACTACTAAACCATTAGTTTAGAAAAAAAAGAAGAGAAAAAAACATAATTCGTAACAAAAATTTCCAAATCCAAGTGTTTTAAGAACAAGTTTGTTGCTTAAGTCTTTCGTTTGCTATGTTTTCATAGAACTCTACTCACACGTTTAAAGAAAGCAGCAGCTTTAAACTTTTAAATATGAGTTTTTAATGATTTTTTTTTTTTTTTGAAAAATTTATTTATTTAATTAGCATAATTTGGTTTATTTTTTCTATATTAGTTTTTTTTTTTGTTAGATTTTGGTCTCCGAAATGCTCAAATTTAGTTTGACATCATTCTTTATATGTGTTCGGGTTTTTTTTTCTTCTAAAGGGAGTGGCTTAAAGCTAAAGCTTGAATATTAAAGATTTCTTTTCATAAAGAAAAAAATTTCTGGAATTTTTGTTAAATTAAGTTATCTGGTAAAACTATTTTTACTTCTTTTTAGGCAAACAAGAACTATAAAAACTTTATAGAACAATTTTTAAGATTATTTCTAAAACACTGTTGTCAAAATTATCAAATAATTAAAGAAATCTTGATAATAATTATTCGCTGAAAGTAAAATTTAAGAATCAAAGTCATCCTTTATTAAAATAGAAGTAAATTTCTAGGATCTCTACGGGCTTAGTTGTATACACCTCATTTAATTATTAAAATTTCCTCAAAAAACAAATTGATTCTCAAACTTTAACTAAAACATGAAGATTCACTTCAAATACTCTCTATATTAAATCAATTACTGCATTCGTACGATTGTTAATTGTATCAATGTTGTATTTAATTGTATCAATGTTGTGTTTACTTCATTCATGTATTTGTAAATTACTTAATTGAATCAATGTAGTTTTTAATTGTAGCAATGTTGTTTTTACTACAATTGACAATTGTTTATAAAAAAGTTACATCAAACTTGTAAACGTATGTATAATTACTTTTGTAATTGAAACAATTACTTTCAGTATGAAGATCATAAGGATTGTATACAAATTGAATTCTTCTTTTCGCTGACTTTATTAAAATAGAATTGCTTGTCAATAAAACTTTTCATTGAAAATGTTAACTTTTTCAATAAAGTGTTTAATTGCATCAATTATTTGTTTGAAAATCATGTAAAAGAGGATTTATTCCTCATGTTTTAAAAGTAATTCAATTCAACTTATAAATTTCTCATCTTTTTAAAACGTTTTACTCTTTTTGTATTAAATATTTTAAAGTCGAAAGCAAAACTCTTTATTTAATGAAAATTTCACTTCTTGGATGTAGTTTAGTAAGTAGTTCATAAAATTTTTGTTTTTAATTAATTAAACTTCTTTAATTTAAACTTTAGAAACCTTTAAAGGAAAATTGACTTCTTAGAAGCTGATTTGTAATGTTTAATCTAAAAGATATTTTATTTTAAAAGCTAAAAACTTGTCTAAACTTTTATTGCTCAATGTTTAATATTTAAAATGAGGAAATTTTAGCATGACTATTGCATACTCCATTGACATTTCAAACTGTCATTATTTGCATGACAAACACAAAATATTCTCATAATAAACATAAATTATTGTTGGAAAATAAACATATTAAAAAAAAAACAACTACATATTAATATGTCTATATTTTTTTTGTTTATAAAAAAACCTGCATTATTAATTTCAAAGTTCTAACTTAAAAATAACTTTAACAATTTATAATATTAAGAATTTCAATTATGACCTCAACTACTTAAGTTAAACTTTAGTAATCAAATGAATATTTTGTGCAAACAAAATATTTATTTAATATTATGCATAAATATAAATTTCTCTCTATTTTAATATAAACAAATTTCATTTAAAATTCTTGCTAAAAACCTCTAATTTAAATAGTGAGTCATGGGTATAAAATTAATAATAAAGCTTCATTTAACAAATTCAAAAATTCAAATTCAGTTATTATCACAAAAATATTTAATGAATTAACAAAAAATGTCTTTTTAGCACAAATAGCTTAAAAATTCTAAATGGACTTAACCAATTTGTCCTCTTTTTTTTGTGCTTTCCATAAATAATGTTAAAATTTGTTAAAATTTTCAAAATTAGTTTTACTTCAGATTTCTTTTATCAATAAAAATTTCGTTTTTTTCTTTTCTTAAAGAACAATAGCGGGCGGGCGTGTAACACTTTTACTTGTCATTTATAAAATATTTATTTATTTTTTTTATTAATGTCTGCTTAATATTTAACAATAAACAAAAAGCTGCCTTTAACTGCGATATAATTGCTTTAATAAAATACAATTGTTCAGAAAGTGAAAAATAAAAACTGATTGAAAAATTGATTGAAGCATGATTTCACTTTAAGTTAAATTAGTCTCAAGACCAACAAATATTCCCATTTTTAATAACTACTTTTACTAGATGTTTAAGTTAATAAACGAGCAGCAGTTAAACAAAAGGTTTATAGTACCTTTATGGTGGTACAGTGTGTGTTAAAAGTTTAAAGACATTTTTTTAATACTCTCTGTTAATTTAGTTTCTCTTTTTATAGTTTTATTTATTTTAAATTGGAATATTCATACTTCGAAATGGTACTAACTTTTGTCAAAATAAGTACTTTTTTAGCGGTACTTTTCAGCTTTTTTTCTATTGGCTAGGTTACAAGCAAGCCCGTAAACCGGCCTATTTACTAGTCTGTGGACTAATCTATTGGATAGTCTAAGCACTAGTCTATTGAATAGACAGTGGGTAGTCTAATTTATGAACTGGTTTAGGGACTATTGATTAGTCTATGATCTGGTCTATTGATTAGTCTATGATCTGGTCTATTGACTAATCAATAGACTAGTCTATGCACTAGTCTATTGACCATACAATGGGACTAGTTTATTGATCAGACTATGGATTGGACTAGTCTATTACGGACATGTCTACGGATAAGCCTATTTTCTAGTTTATAGACTAGTCTATTGTCCAGTCAATGTACAAGTCAATGGACTAGTCTAAACAATTAACTAGTTTATGGTTAGTCTATGGACTATTCTTTGGATTTGTCTAATGACTGTTCCATAGACTACTCTATTGACTAGTCTATGGACTAGCCTATTGAGCAGTATATTATCTAGTCTATTCTATTGTCAAGTCTCTGGAATAGTCTATTAACAGGTATACGGACTAGTCTATTATATATAGTACACGGACTTTTTTATTGACTAGTCTATAAGCTATTGACCAGATTATGGGGTCTATGGACTAATCTATCGACTAGTTTATGGAATAGTCTATGGGCTAGTCTCTAGACTAGCCTATTGAGTAGTCTATTGACTAGTCTACTATTTCGTCCAGGGAAATGTCTATGGATTACTCTATTGCCTAGTCTATAGACTACTCTATTGTCTAGTCTATGGACTAGTCTCTAGATTAGTATATTAGCTCGTCTATGGCAAGTCTAGGAACAGTCTATGGTTTAGTCTATTGACTAGTCTATTGACTAGCTCATAGACTCCTCAATTGACTAGTCCATATACTTCTCTATTGACTAGTCCATTGACTACACATTTGACTAATCTTGGGACAAGTCTACTGACTAGTCTATAGACTACTCTTAAGACAGGACTAGTGTAGTGACTAGTTTAGGGACAAGTCCGTTCACTAGCCTATTGATTAGTCTATTAACTGGTCTAATTATTATTCCATTGGACTAGTCTATAACCTATCGACTAGTATATATAATAGTCTTTGTAATCATCTATTGACTAGCCTATTGTATAGTCTATTGTATAGTCTATGTCTAGTCTATTGGGTACTCTACGGACTAGTCTATTATGTTGTCCACGGACATGTATATGTACAAATCTGTGGACTAGTCTCTGGAATAGCCTAATATTTAGTCTATTTATTATTCTATGGATTTGTCTGTTAACTAGTCCATAGACTACTCTATTGACTAGTGTATAAACTAATCTTGGGACAAGTCTACTGACTAGTCTTTGGACAAGTCTATAGATCAGTATGTTGACTAGTCTATAGTCTATTGACTAACAAATTAAGTAGTATATTAACTAGTCCACGAACTAGTCTATAATGCAGTCTATTATGAAGTCTATGTATTAGTCTATTGCCTAGTCTCTGGAGTAGTCTATTAACTGATCTATGGCTAGTCTACGGAATAGTCTATTGATTATTATGTCTATGAACTATTCTTTTGACTAGCCTTTGGACTAATCCCAATATACTTCATATATATGTCGCGACATTTAATAAAAAGTACTTTTTATTAAAAAGTACTAAAGTTTTAAATTTTTCATGCCTGATTTAAGGTATTTTCTTATTTATTTTCTTTTTTTAAGAATTTTTCTTCTGTATAGGTTTCACTTTTACCACCCACTGTTTTAATTCTCATGTATCTAATCGTTTGGAAATGTTTAAATATATTTTAGTTGTTTGTTTGATTGTGTTAGAAATGTTTTTTTTTTTTTTTTTTTTGTCAGTTAAAATAAATTTAACTTTCATCACCAAATATTATTAGAAGAAGAGGTAAAGAAAGAAAAATTCCCATGAGAAAAAAATAAGAATTTTGGGTTTTTGTAACTATATTACTAAAACTACTTTCTATATTTAACTAAAATTTTTCGTTTTTGAAAAAGATAAAAATTTTAAAAAATATATAGCAAATTATAAAAAATCAATATCAAAGATTTCAAAACAATTATGATTTCATTCAAACAACGCCAAACTTGACATTTATTCTTAACATCTAAGTGATTCCTTCATTCAGTATAAAACTGGAATAGAAATTTGACTTTAGATAAATACATTTCCAACAACTTTTAGTCAAAGTTCTAATTTGCAATATTTTTTTAAAAAATTTCACACAAAATGCGCCTTAGTGTGTCAATGTCAATTTAAGAAAAAAAATTGCATAAAAATACCAAATGAATGATTTCATCTAGAAGTAATTTTATATATTTTTCTCAACAAATTTTTTAACTTTAAACTCTTAGAAAAAACAGTCTAGGTCATATATCCGTTTAAAGATTGTTATAATTTGTTCACTTTTCATAATTTTAACTGAATTTTTGATCGATTTATTTAATAAAAACCAATACAATTTATACAAAAAAATATAATTTATTAAAATATAAAAAAAACTAGTTTTTAACACCCTTCCAAATACTTCATACAATAAATAAAATACAGAATTGAAACAACAAAACATTCCAGTTTATGCTTTCAGTTTTTAGTTTAGCTTTAACAAAGAAAACCAAGACAAAAACAACAACAAAACCAACATTAATAGTTAATAATCGAAATAATTCAACAATGATTTCAGCAAAATGTCAGCACAAGTGTTTGTATTTATTAAAGGCAGCTGTGGTTAAAAGCTGAGTTTGGTTTGAAACTTATTTTCTTATTGATCTTGCTAAGTAAGCAAGATCTTTAAAACATTTCAACAGCGAGTTAAAAAAAAAGGCACTTACGCTTGTAGCTGGCAAAAAAAGTGGTATTTTTGACGAATTGAAACAAAACCAGTTAAACAACTTTAATTTAAAAAACTAGCAGACTCTTAGTCATTTTTTAAATAAAAATTTTAGATTTTAATATTATAAATATTAAATTAAAAATCAAGCAAATGTTTAAAAAAACTGCAGGCATACATAGCAGTTTGTGTCTTAAGTCTTTTGTTTTGCTATGTTGTTTTTTTTTCCTAAAGTATCAACAGTGTGTCAATATTAATGTTGCTAATCTAAACAACAAAAAAACTGTATAATTTAAAGATTTCATTATAATTATTACAGCCTCCTGCTTTTTTTAAAACTTTTTTCCTAATATTTCATTACACCTTTGGTAATGTGTTGGTAATTTATATTTCGTGTTTTAATTTAATTTGGTTTGTGTCAAGAAAAAAAAGGTGTAAAAAGTTCATAATGTGAAAAATATTATTAACCCAATTTAATTTTTTTGTTGTTTTTTTTTTATATGGCCACTTATTATTACCTTTTTTTTTAAAATAAAGTTGTTGCTGATGATGATCTCGTGTGGCCTTCATAGATGATTCAACATCAATTTCAGTTTCAGTTTCAAAAAAAAATATACAGTTTAATTTAAGCTAGAGGTGTATAAATTATGATATAAACTTATAATTTCCTTTTAATTACTTAGACAAAAAAACAACATTTTCACACCCAATGAAGAAAAAAACATAGAGAATTTAATCTATAATCGAGACCACAGAATTGTTTATTGTACAGGAAACAGCCTTATCTGTATTACGGACTAGTTAATAGTCTAGTCTATAGTCTAGTCTATAGTCTAGTCTATAGTCTAGTCTATAGTCTAGTCTATAGTCTAGTCTATAGTCTAGTCTATAGTCTAGTCTATAGTCTAGTCTATAGTCTAGTCTATAGTCTAGTCTATAGTCTAGTCTATAGTCTAGTCTTTAGTCTAGTCTATAGTCTAGCCTATAGTCTAGTCTATAGTCTAGTCTATAGTCTAGTCTATAGTCTGGTCTATAGTCTGGTCTATAGTCTAGTCTATAGTCTAGTCTATAGTCTAGTCTATAGTCTAGTCTATAGTCTAGTCTATAGTCTAGTCTATAGTCTAGTCTATAGTCTAGTCTATAGTCTAGTCTATATTCTAGTCTATAGTCTAGTCTATAGTCTAGTCTATAGTCTAGTCTATAGTCTAGTCTATAGTCTAGTCCATAGTCTAGTCTATAGTCTAGTCTATAGTCTAGTCTATAGTCTAGTCTATAGTCTAGTCTATAGTCTAGTCTATAGTCTAGTCTATAGTCTAGTCTATAGTCTAGTCTATAGTCTAGTCTATAGTCTAGTCTGTAGTCTAGTCTATAGTCTAGTCTATAGTCTAGTCTATAGTCTAGTCTATAGTCTAGTCTATAGTCTAGTCTATAGTCTAGTCTATAGTCTAGTCTATATTCTAGTCTATAGTCTAGTCTATTGTCTAGTCTATAGTCTAGTCTATAGTCTAGTCTATAGTCTAGTCTATAGTCGAATCTATAGTCTAGTCTATAATCTAGTCTCTATCTAGTCTAGTCTATAGTCTAGTCTATTGTCTAGTCTATAGTCTAGTCTATAGTCGAATCTATAGTCTACTCTCTATCTAGTCTATAGTCTAGTCTATAGTCTAGTCTATAGTCTAGTCTATAGTCTAGTCTATAGTCTAGTCTATTGTCTAGTCTATAGTCTAGTCTATAGTCGAATCTATAGTCTAGTCTATAGTCTAGTCTCTAGTCTAGTCTATAGTCTAGTCTATAGTCTAGTCTATAGTCTAGTCTATAGTCTAGTCTATAGTCTAGTCTATAGTCTAGTCTATAGTCTAGTCTATAGTCTAGTCTATAGTCTAGTCTATAGTCTAGTCTATAGTCTAGTCTATAGTCTAGTCTATAGTCTAGTCTATAGTCTAGTCTATAGTCTAATCTATAGTCTAGTCTATAGTCTAGTCTATAGTCTAGTCTATAGTCTAGTCTATAGTCTAGTCTATAGTCTAGTCTATAGTCTAGTCTATAGTCTAGTCTATAGTCTAGTCTATAGTCTAGTCTATAGTCTAGTCTATAGTCTAGTCTATAGTCTAGTCTATAGTCTAGTCTATAGTCTAGTCTATAGTCTAGTCTATAGTCTAGTCTATAGTCTAGTCTATAGTCTAGTCTATAGTCTAGTCTATAGTCTAGTCTATAGTGAATTGCCTTCAACTCTCTTCTTAGTGCAAATCATATAATAAACTAACATACCAGCTTTTGTCATTGTGGTGGTGGTTAACGAAAATTCCTAAAAATATGAAAAAGCCGAATTTCAATTGAAACTACAATCAACCAGAAACCAGTTTAATTTTCAACAAACAAAAAATCACTAGTATTTCGGATACAAAACAAACAACAATAAAACGAGAAACAGCAAAATGTTTGGCATTTTTGAAAAAAAAAAGATTTTTTCTTGGTTGTAATAAAGAAAAGGCAAAATATGTATAAGCAGGCAAAAGCAGGGAAACTTCAACTGCATTCACACTTAACAAATATTTAAAGGAAAAAAGTAAAAGCCCAAAAGTTTTTGGCAAGCAAAAGTTTGTTTAAAAACAAATCGATTAGAAGAAACATTTTTTAAAATGAAATTGAAGTGAAGCTATGATGATTACTAAATTGAAAATCTTTGATTTGTCAAATATTTCAATAATGTGAACGCAGCTTTTTTTCTGCTTATAATAAAATGATTGTCCAAAAGCCAAGCTGAACATGTTCACACAAAACCCAACTTTAAATTAAGACAAAAAAAAATTAAAAAAAAAATTCATACCAAAAACTACAAAAAAAAACTTGGTATACAAACACATGTTTAAATACAGGTACTTGGTTAATGTTAAAGTGAAAGTTCATATGAAAGTGTATGAACAGCAGATACAAAAAAAAAACACACACAACATTTATTGACAGAGAAAATACAAATATTACACAGATACTCATACTACATACACACACTATTGTATGTAGAAATGTTTGCTTGCTTCTAAAAATTTACTTTGAAGGCAGTCACAATAACATCATCATCATTGCGATGGTGATGATGATAATCAAACTCATCAAAATAGTTTTGTTTGTTGATTTGTTTTTTCTGTTTCACTAATGTTAGAAAGACCAATAGACAAATTGTTAGATAGACTGTTGGTTGGTGTTTTTATAATGGTAATATGAGTACATTTGTTTACAAGTGGTTTCAAGTATGTGCAAGTATCTGTATGTCTGTGTGTATGTTTGTTTTTATATGGTGTATAGGAGTCTAATCTAAAGGTGTGACATTTAATTCCCACGTTTATGGAAGACTCAACAATTAAGTGTATGGCAACATTGGCTGAGTTTTAACAAAACCCTCATCATTTGTTTTTGTAGAAAAAAATGTTAATTTGTTGGTTTTCTTAATTACTTTTTGACATTAAGAAAATGTTATTATTGTTTGTTATAAGTTCTTATTAAATGTTGAAAAATAAACTGCATTACCCTAACACTCTTTTTAACTGCAAACTTAATATCATTTAACCAAATTAGGCAGAATTTTATTTAAAAACATTTCAATTTCGCTATTGTTTTGGAAACATGATATAAAAACAAAAATTCTAACAAAAAAAATTATACACATGTATTTATTAACACGTATGTATTGTAAAACTATAAATGTGTGTAAATAAAAAATGTATTACAAAATGTAAATTCTATTGTTTAACAGTTGTTTAGCCTTCGCGTTTGACTTAGATTTAGATGAGAAATTTAAGTTCCTTAAACAATTAAAATAAAACAAAACAAAAACTGTTGAGCACACAGTGAATAACTATAAACAGCAAAATAATAAATATACATAAATATTAAATTACAAATCCAAAATTTATTTTTAATAATTATAACCAAACTTGTTAAGTCTAGTTTTTGAAATGTTTATTTTCTTTTATTCAATTTAATTTTTTTTGTTATCTCTTTCCAGTTATATTACAATTGTTCAATTGCAAATAGAAAACATTTATATACAACAACAACAAAATAAAGTAAAGGTTTCAAATTGTGTTTTTTTAAGAAACTGTGATCATGGGAGGCTTGACGGCGGCCAGTTTAAAATGGCTGTCCGCTTTCATATGTATAGTTTTAATATTCGTCTGTAAAGTAAAAGCTGCTGATGATGTTTTTTCATGTCCAAATGGTAAGTGCTGTTTGCTTTTTATTCAATACTCATAAACGAAAAAAAAATCATTAAATTAACTACAAACTAATAATACTTGCACATAAAATATGGCAAAAATAACATAACAACAACAACAAATCATAATAAATATTTGAAAATACATACATACAGTCTCAAAAGTGTGCAATATGTACAAAAAAAAAAAAAACATTCGGTACTTTCATAAATGCACCCATATACATAAAAATATAGTAGCACACATTATTTTAGAGAGTAAGGAGGAAGATGAAGCAAACTGCAGTTTCCAAAGTTGATATAGATAAAAATAAGCAAAGACTACAAACTAGATCATAAGCCAGACAAAAGAATAACAACTGGAATATATAGTAGACAGTGGACTAAGCTTAAGGCAAGATTAGACTATAGACTAGACTATAGACTAGACTATAGACTAGACTATAGACTAGACTATAGACTAGACTATAGACTAGACTATAGACTAGACTATAGACTAGACTATAGACTAGACTATATACTAGACTATAGACTAGACTATAGACTAGACTATATACTAGACTATAGACTAGACTATAGACTAGACTATAGACTAAACTATAGACTAGACTATAGACTAGACTATAGACTAGACTATAGACTAGACTATAGACTAGACTATAGACTAGACTATAGACTAGACTATAGACTAGACTATAGACTAGACTATAGACTAGACTATAGACTAGACTATAGACTAGACTATAGACTAGACTATAGACTAGACTATAGACTAGACTACAGACTAGACTATAGACTAGACTATAGACTAGACTATAGACTAGACTATAGACTAGACTATAGACTAGACTATAGACTAGACTATAGACTAGACTATAGACTAGACTATAGACTAGACTATAGACTAGACTATAGACTAGACTATAGACTAGACTATAGACTAGACGATAGACTAGACTATAGACTAGACTATAGACTAGACTATAGACTAGACGATAGACTAGACTATAGACTAGACTATAGACTAGACTATAGACTAGACTATAGACTAGACTATAGACTAGACTAGACTAGACTATAGACTAGACTATAGACTAGACTATAGACTAGACTATAGACTAGACTATAGACTAGACTATAGACTAGACTATAGACTAGACTATAGACTAGACTATAGACTAGACTATAGACTAGACTATAGACTAGACTAGACTAGACTATAGACTAGACTATAGACTAGACTATAGACTAGACTATAGACTAGACTATAGACTAGACTATAGACTAGACTATAGACTAGACTATAGACTAGACTATAGACTAGGACTATAGACTAGACTATAGACTAGACTATAGACTGGACTATAGACTAGACTATATACTATAGACTAGACTATAGACTAGACTATAGACTAGACTATAGACTAGACTATAGACTAGACTATAGACTAGACTATAGACTAGACTATAGACTAGACTATAGACTAGACTATATACTATAGACTAGACTATAGACTAGACTATATACTATAGACTAGACTAGACTATAGACTAGACTATAGACTAGACTATAGACTAGACTATAGACTAGACTATAGACGAGACTATAGACTAGACTATAGACTAGACTATAGACTAGACTATAGACTATACTATATACTATACTATAGACTATACTATAGACTATACTATAGACTATACTATAGACTAAACTATATACTAGACTATATACTAGACTATGGACTGGACTATAGACTAAACTATAGACTAGAGACTTTAGATTACCCTTTAAATTAGATTAGACTTTCAACTAGACTTTCTACCGGACTTTATAATAGATTTTGGACTCTGGACTACACTATAGACTAGAATTTAGACTAGTTATTGAATAGGATTTACACTGGATTTAAATTAGACTTTAGACAAAATTTTAGACTAGACTTTAAACTAGAGTTTAGACTAGACTTTAGGCATGACTTTCGACTATACTTTAGACTAGACTTTGGTCTAGACTTAAAAGTAGACCTTGTACCAGTTGTAGACTAGGTTTTATACACGGCCTAAACTTTCGACTAATCATTAGACAAGCCTTTATACTGTACTTTCGGTTAGTTTTTATACTAGACTTTAAACTTAATTTCAAGCCAGACTTTAGAGTTAACTATAGACTAGACTTTATACTATATAATAGGCAATATTAAAGACTATATTACTGTGTCAGAGTGAATATCGGGAACTCCCTCATATAACCTGTTATTAACTAAAACTACTTCAGCCAATTTGTTTCTGTGATAATGGTACAGGAAATTTATTAACCATTCTCCAGTTGCCTCAAACTTTAACTAGACTTTAAACTTAATTTCAAGCCAGACTTTAGAGTTAACTATAGACTAGACTTTATACTATATAATAGGCAATATTAAAGACTATATTACTGTGTCAGAGTGAATATCGGGAACTCCCTCATATAACCTGTTATTAACTAAAACTACTTCAGCCAATTTGTTTCTGTGATAATGGTACAGGAAATTTATTAACCATTCTCCAGTTGCCTCAAACTCAGTCTTTATAAATTATTAATACATTTTTAATGAACAAAACAAAAAAGAAAATTCATTTAATTATAATGAGACTGTTAAGTTGTACCTGTATGTAGTACACAGACGTACACAATATATTAGATTACAAATCAATCAATCAAACATATTTAACTCTTACTTATGATTATATAAATTTGTATAAAGATACCGATATATGCATAATTATGTATTTACATATAAGCATGTAAATAAAAGAAAATTGAAAAAAATACCGTAATACAGGTGTTTACTTTTCACATTTCTTACACCCTCCATTGAGTTTTTACATTTTAAATAAAAAAAAAATTATATTTTAAAAAATAATTATATTTAAATTTAATACATTTGCCATGATTTCTGCTTATAGCCATAAAAATATATAAAATATTTACTACATGCTTACTACTTCCCCAAGGGAAACAAGTCTGATCAACTTTTTTCTCCTTTTAGCAGTTAAAATAAAATAAATTTTATTTTTGTATCTATATAGAGTTGTATATTTTTTTAATGTTTTTTCTTTCATTTCATTTATTTGCTATAGATACATGTGTATGTATAAAAGTTTATAAATTTTTTTAAAATTCTACGCGAGTTAAGTTTTTTCTTAAACTAAACCAACTAGATTTTTTTAACGGTTTTTTATTTTTCTGTTGCTGCTGATGTTTATTTTTTTAATGCTAACCACTTGCAACACTTGTTGTTGTTGTTGCTGGTAATTCATTTATATTTTGTTGTTGGCGTATCCAATGTATATTTTTCTACTTACATGTGTAAATATGTATGTAAGTAAATTCATGTATGTAAGTAACTAAATAAGTGAATAAATATACAAGTTTGTTTGATTGTTTGTTGATTTGTAGAAGTTGTTTAAATAAAACATGCAATGGAACTCACAAAACATACAATCTACACTCTTTATATATTAATATTATTATTATTAGTTTTATATTGTTTTTGTTGTTGTAGTTGTCTTGTTTTTAATGGTTTAAACCAGTTGATTAAAACATTTTTTTATTTTTTTATTCTTTTATAATTTTTCTCTTTAATATTGTATGAATTTATAACGCAGTATGGTGGAGTAGTTTTTAATGATTTTTTCTACAAAAGAGTTTCTCGATTTACTTGTAAGAAAATCCCAGATCATTTATATAAAGTTCTAGGTAGAGACTAGACTATGAACAAAAGTGTAGACTAGAGTATAAACTAGACTATAGACTAGACTGTAGATTATACTATAGACTAGACTCCAGAATAAACTATAGACTAAACTGTAGATTAGATTATAATATAGACTAGACTGTAGATTAGATTATAATATAGACTAGACTATAGACTATACTATAAACTAGACTATAGACTAGAATATAGACTAAACTATAGATTAGACTAGAGACTAGACTATAGACTAGAATATAGACTAGACTATAGACTAGACTAGACTACAGACTAGCTTATAGGCTAGACTATAGACTATGGACTGGACTATAGACTAGACTATAGACTAGACTATAGACTAGACTATAGATTAGACTATAGACTAGACTATAGACTAGACTATAGACTAGACTATAGACTAGACTATAGACTAGACTATAGACTAGACTATAGACTAGACTATAGACTAGACTATAGACTAGACTATAGACTAGACTATAGACTAGACTATAGACTAGACTATAGACTAGACTATAGAATTGACTATAGACTAGCTTATAGGCTAGACTATAGACTATGGACTGGACTATAGACTAGACTATAGACTAGGACATAGACTAAGACTAGACTATAGACTAGACTATAGACTAGACTATAGACAAGACTATAGACTAGACTATAGACTAGACTATAGACTAGACTATAGACTAGACTATAGACTAGACTATAGACTAGACTATAGACTAGACTATAGACTAGACTATAGACTAGACTATAGACTAGACTATAGACTAGACTATAGACTAGACATAGACTAGACTATAGACTAGACTATAGACTAGACTATAGACTAGACTATAGACTAGACTATAGACTAGACTATAGACTAGACTATAGACTAGACTATAGACTAGACTATAGACTAGACTATAGACTAGACTATAGACTAGACTATAGACTAGACTATAGACTAGACTATAGACTAGACTATAGACTAGACTATAGACTAGACTATAGACTAGACTATAGACTAGACTATAGACTAGACTATAGACTAGACTATAGACTAGACTATAGACTAGACTATAGACTAGACTAGACTATAGACTAGACTATAGACTAGACTATAGACTAGACTATACTAGACTATAGACTAGACTATAGACTAGACTATAGACTAGACTATAGACTAGACTATAGACTAGACTATAGACTAGACTATAGACTAGGCTATAGACTAGACTATAGACTAGACTATAGACTAGACTATAGACTAGACTATAGACTAGACTATAGACTAGACTATAGACTAGACTATAGACTAGACTATAGACTAGACTAGATAGACTAGACTATAGACTAGACTATAGACTAGACTATAGACTAGACTATAGACTAGACTATGACTAGACTATAGCTAGACTATAGACTAGACTATAGACTAGACTATAGACTAGACTATAGACTAGACCTATAGACTAGACTATAGCTAGACTATAGACATACTATGATAGACTAGAGACTAGACTAGACTATAGACTAGACTATAGACTAGACTATAGACTAGACTATAGACTAGACTATAGACTAGACTATAGACTAGACTATAGACTAGACTATAGACTAGACTATAGACTAGACTATAGACTAGACTATAGACTAGACGATAGACTAGACGATAGACTAGACTATACTATAAACTACACTATAGACTACACTATAGACTAGATTATTGACTTGACCATAGTTTGTACTTTAAACTAAACTATTGATTAGACTGTAGCCTTGAAGATAGACTAGACTGTAGACTACACTTTAGACTAGAATATAGACCTAACTATGGATTAAAGTTAAGGCTAAACTTTTAACCAAAACTTTTCGATTTGGAATCTGTTCCAATATAATTTTAAAATGTTTTCTTTACAGAAAAATTTTTAAAAATATTTTTAAATTATTAAGTCAAGCTTAGCTCTTTTCATTGACAGCAAGTACTTAATATAATAAGTAAACAAAATTTACCGTTTTGCTATTAATAATGTTAATAATACTTACCGTTTGGTAATACCCATAAAAAACAGAACTTTTAAAGAACCTTTAAAGAATTTGACATAAAAATGCCAAAAGTAATATTTATTTGCAATTAGAAATTATTATTCTAGAAAAACTTTCCCCAAAATTCTTTTTTAAATATAAACAAAAAATAGGAGGGGCTGTTAACAGTTAAAATATTAATAAATTTCAAATGCTAATAAATAATTACACAATTTTGAAAAATTCTTTTAAAAAACAAATAAATAGTTTAAGTAAATATGAAATGAAATTTGAATGAAAGCTTAAAATAAAAGAGAGAAACCCTAAAATATTTCTTAAAGCGAAAGAATTCTATACACACATACACACTGACTTACCGAGTGTAAAGCAGCTGAATTACGTGAGTGTAGTAAACAGGTTGGTTGCTTAAGTCTTTTGATTTGTCTTGCCTACATCTTGTTGTTGCTGTTGTTTTTTGGTTGATTTTCATTATTATTATTATTGTTGTTGGTGTAGAGGTTGTTGTTTTTGTTGTATTTGCTGTTTTATTGCATTAAATTCCGTTCTTTAAGATATTTTTTCTTCTTCTCTTGAGTAAATTTTTATGAGTGTATGTGTGAGTGCTGATTTCTTTATTAAAAGAGGTCTTAAAAATAGGTTAGTTCAATAAAATAACTAGGTTCTTTTATATATATTTATTTATTTTTATATTTGCCAAGTAAATAGAAATTAAAAAGAAATAAATTATTTATGAAAAAAGAATTCATTTGCAGGATCAACTGGTTTTTTTATGAAATCGTATATTCTTCCTATTCTTTATTTTAAACATATCTATAACACACATTTACAAATAAAACTAAAATCGTACAAATAACTGTTATATTAAGCGGTTTGTTGTATTGGTGTATGTATTTCTATGTTTGTATCAATAATACTTTTTTTTATTGTAGGTTAAATAGCAAATAAATTGTTATAAAAAAATGAAAATGTAAAAAAAGTAATCATGTTAGTAGACAGACACAACAACATTCTTGTTTGTTTAGTCAGCCATGCAATTTTTTTTTTTTTTTTCATAAGTAGAGGAGGAAATTAACTGTTTTAAACTATTAGAGTGGGGCTTAGATAAGAAATACTTGGTTGAAAACCACTACCCCAATTACAGCAATATTTTATGAACAAATTGTTCAGCCAAGTTATTAAAAATAATTAGAAATCAAAAATTTTTTAACATAAAATTTTTATTATATAAAATATTTACCAAAAATCCCTATTAGTTCAGTGAACTTCTTTGCGTCCAAATATAAAAATTTTAAATTTCACACGCAACTTATTCAACCGTTAACCAAAAAAAATAATAACGAAACGAAGAAAACGGGTGACTTGGAAATTTCTTTTTAAATACAAAACAACGACACCTGAACAATTTAAACATTTTACCTACAAAAACAAATTATGGCAAAAGAAATAGGTGTCTTATGGCATACTTAATGTTTTAAACTAAATAAATAAAAATCCACTTAAGAAAACCCAGTAAATAACAAAAGCAACAATATTGGTTTCTAGAGTTTTAAAATCAAAGCAAAATTAATATTCTGCAAAGGTTTGTGTTAAAGCCAACCGCCAGCACCATCACCATCATCATATACGAGTACAAATCATTAAATAAAACTAAACTAAGTTACAAAACGTACAGTAAAAGCCTCAATTTGTCAATTTTTAAATTTAAATAATAATGAAAGAAACAAACACCCCACCCTCATTTAACCCATTAGCAATTGTTTGTAATGGAAATAGTACACACAATACGGGTTTGAAATGTTATATAACACCATTTCCCATTAAACAAGACAATAAAGTATAAATTATACTATAAACTAGACTATACTCCCAAAGACTAGACTACAGACTAGACTAGACTATAGACTAGACTATAGACTAGACTAAAGACTAGACTAGACTAGACTATAGACTAGACTATAGACTAGACTATAGACTAGACTATAGACTAGACTATAGACTAGACTATAGACTAGACTATAGACTAGACTATAGACTAGACTATAGACTAGACTATAGACTAGACTATAGACTAGACTATAGACTAGACTATAGACTAGACTATATACATAGACTAGACTAGACTAGACTATAGACTATAGACTAGACTATAGACTAGACTATAGACTAGACTATAGACTAGACTATAGACTAGACTATAGACTAGACTATAGACTAGACTATAGACTAGACTATAGACTAGACTATAGACTAGAC
Source organism: Lucilia sericata (assembly GCF_015586225.1). Taxonomy (NCBI): domain Eukaryota; kingdom Metazoa; phylum Arthropoda; class Insecta; order Diptera; family Calliphoridae; genus Lucilia; species Lucilia sericata. Next base: position 226,157 of record NW_023994651.1, on the reverse strand, counting down.
TATAGACTAGACTATAGACTAGACTATAGACTAGACTATAGACTAGACTATAGACTAGACTATAGACTAGACTATAGACTAGACTATAGACTAGACTATAGACTAGACTATAGACTAGACTATAGACTAGACTATAGACTAGACTATAGACTAGACATAGACTAGACTATAGACTAGACTATAGACTAGACTATAGACTAAAGACTAGACTATTAGACTAGACTATAGACTAGACTATAGACTAGACTATAGACTAGACTATAGACGAGACTAATAGACTAGACTATAGACTAGACTATAGACTAGACTATAGACTAGACTATAGACTAGACTATAGACGAGACTATAGCTAGACATAGACTAGACTATAGACTAGACTATAGACTAGACTATAGACTAGACTATAGACTAGACTATAGACTAGACTATAGACTAGACTATAGACTAGACTATAGACTAGACTATAGACTAGACTATGACTAGACTATAGACTAGACTATAGACTAGACTATAGACTAGACTATAGACTAACTAAGACTAGACTATAGACTAGACTATAGACTAGACTATAGACTAGACTAGTAGCACGAGACTATAGACTAGACTATAGACTAGACTATAGACTAGACTATAGACTAGACTATAGACTAGACTATAGACTAGACTATAGACTAGACTATAGACTAGACTAGACTAGACTATAGACTAGACTATAGACTAGACTATAGACTAGACTATAGACTAGACTATAGACTAGACTATAGACTAGACTATAGACTAGACTATAGACTAGACTATAGACTAGACTATAGACTAGACTATAGACTAGACTATAGACTAGACTATAGACTAGACTATAGACTAGACTATAGACTAGACTATAGACTAGACTATAGACTAGACTATAGACTAGACTATAGACTAGACTATAGACTAGACTATAGACTAGACTATAGATAGACTATAGACTAATATAGACTAGACTATAGACTAGACTATAGACTAGACTATAGACTAGACTATAGACTAGACTATAGACTAGACTATAGACTAGACTATAGACTAGACTATAGACTAGACTATAGACTAGACTATAGACTAGACTATAGACTAGACTATAGACTAGACTATAGACTAGACTATAGACTAGACTATAGACTAGACTATAGACATAGACTATAGACTAGACTATAGACTAGACTATAGACTAGACTATAGACTAACTATAGAGACTATAGACTAGACTATAGACTAGACTATAGACTAGACTATAGACTAGACTATAGACTAGACTATAGACTAGACTATAGACTAGACTATAGACTAGACTATAGACTAGACTATAGACTAGACTATAGACTAGACTATAGACTAGACTATAGACTAGACTATAGACTAGACTATAGACTAGACTATAGACTAGACTATAGACTAGACTATAGACTAGACTATAGACTAGACTATAGACTAGACTATAGACTAGACTATAGACTAGACTATAGACTAGACTATAGACTAGACTATAGACTAGACTATAGACTAGACTATAGACTAGACTATAGACTAGACTATAGACTAGACTATAGACTAGACTATAAACTAGACTATAGAGTAGACCATAGACTAGACTATAGACTAGACCACAGACTAGACTATAGGCTAGACCATAGACTAGACTATAGACTAAACTATAGTCTAGACTAGACTAAAAACTAGACTATAGACTACACTATAAACTGGACTATTGATTTAAAATATATTATAAATTCTTTTGAAATGCCATTGGAAATGGTGTTATAACCCACAAAAATGTGAAAGAAAACCAAAATTTTTTCCTCAACATGTTAATTTTGTTCTATTAACAAGTGTTTTTGTATAAATTTTCAATTCTTACTAGAACAACCAGTCTTTATTCAGAAATGTAACAACATAACTTTAAGTCATTCATATTCTTATAGTTGACCAAACAGACAACTAATTCAACAACTCATAATCTATTTGGCACTTGTTATTTTTATCCACAACAGTGGTGGTTACTCACAGTCAACAGGAGCCAAAACAAACAACTATTTACATATAGAAAATACCAATAAAATATTTAACAACATAAACTTACAATTCTTAGCTTTTAAGCTTTCTGTCATTATGATGTCTATATGATTTAAACAATATTTTCTCCATGTACTCTTTAAGCTGACCACTGCTGTTTTTTCCATTTGATTTACCTAAATAACTGTTCATATTCAATACATTCATTTGAACATACTGTAAACTGTGTTGTAGTTTTTTTGTGGTTAGGAATGATTAATTTATTTTTAAATTTAACACAACCGTTCTAATTATTGGTTTGTAAATTTTCGTCAAGAATTCTTCTCTCTTTACCTTAGCAAAATGCTAGCAACGTACATTTAAATAATTGACTATCAAGGTTAAGAAGATTTTTATCTTTATGTTAAGCTTTATTTACTAATAAAGTCCAAATTTCGTAGTTTTTCCCAAGGGGCCTTTTAACATAATTAATTAGTTTTATATAAAAACAAGACATTTATGGAGTTTTTAAAAATGTTTAAAGTGCATTTAATGAAGAAAAAAAAAACATAATTATGTTTAAAGTTTTTGTGTAAATTTAAAAATATTTCTAAAATTAACGGAAATAGTAAGATTTAAAATAAATGTTAACGCCAACATCAAAAATCCCACATTAATTTAAAAACTTAACTGAAAATGCCTTATATTAAATTATAGTTTGTAATTTTTATTACTAAACATTAAGACTTATTTGGCTGAAATTAAAACACATGTTTGATGAGTCGGTTTTGAAAGGTTTTACTAAACAGAACTTTGTATTCGATAGATCCTTACTTAAAAGGATTGTTTGTTACAATTTAGGGTTGTTTAGTACATTTGCTAAGAAATTTTAGCAAAAGTTATGTACATACATATATAAAAGAAAATTTTTCGAATACACTAAAACCTTCCCACACAACCTTCGTTGACAAGTTAAACCACATTAACACTACACTACTTCTCTGGCTTCTTTGCATTTGTGTAGCGGTCAGTTTCAAACGAGTTTAAATTAAAATTTTAACTTCCGGTTTGAATGAAACAACGAAACTCATTGTATAAAGTTTTATTAAAATATAATAGAAACTGAAATGAAATGTTGACAAAACGCCGGCTTTGTTTAAATTGGAAAGAATGTAATGAAAGTAATGACAATAAATTAGATCACAGACTGTAGACTAGACTATAGACTAGACTATAGACTAGACTATAGACTAGACTATAGACTAGACTATAGACTAGACTATAGACTAGACTATAGACTAGACTATAGACTAGACTATAGACTAGACTATAGACTAGACTATAGACTAGACTATAGACTAGACTATAGACTAGACTATAGACTAGACTATAGACTAGACTATAGACTAGACTATAGACTAGACTATAGACTAGACTATAGACTAGACTATAGACTAGACTATAGACTAGACTATAGACTAGACTATAGACTAGACTATAGACTAGACTATAGACTAGACTATAGACTAGACTATAGACTAGACTATAGACTAGACTATAGACTAGACTATAGACTAGACTATAGACTAGACTATAGACTAGACTATAGACTAGACTATAGACTAGACTATAGACTAGACTATAGACTAGACTATAGACTAGACTATAGACTAGACTATAGACTAGACTATAGACTAGACTATAGACTAGACTAGACTATAGACTAGACTATAGACTAGACTATAGACTAGACTATAGACTAGACTATAGACTAGACTATAGACTAGACTATAGACTAGACTATAGACTAGACTATAGACTAGACTATAGACTAGACTATAGACTAGACTATAGACTAGTCTATAGACTAGACTATATACTAGACTATAGACTAGACTATAGACTAGACTATAGACTATAGACTAGACTATAGACTAGACTATAGACTAGACTATAGACTAGACTATAGACTAGACTGTAGACTAGACTATAGACTAGACTATAGACTAGACTATAGACTAGACTAGACTATAGACTAGACTATAGACTAGACTATAGACTAGACTATAGACTAGACTATAGACTAGACTATAGACTAGACTATAGACTAGACTACAGACTAGACTGTAGACTAGACTGTAGACTAGACTATAGACTAGACTGTAGAATAGACCATAGATCAGACTTCAGACCAGACTAACTAGATTGTAGACTACATACTAGATTATTTACTAGTTACTTTTTAGTAACTAACTAGTTCCAACATTTTGAACTTAGCCTTGTTTTTTCGATTTGTTTTAAATTTAATTTTCTTAAGGGGAAATTGCTTTCTTACTTCCTTACCTCATTTCCATTTCATAAACGTATGGGACTACTTACTACTTACACCAACCACCTTAAAGATAATTTTCATCACAAAAGGCAAGTTGTTTTAAAATTTTCAAGTTTATGTTGGAGGAAAATTCCAAAACTGTGATTTGTTTATTTTGTATTTTAAAACTAAATTGGAATTGGTTTGTTTCACTAGTTGCAAAGAAACAAAAATAAAATTGGACTTCTGTTTAAAATGTTTAAACTCAATTTGGTAATAATTCAAGTTTCAACAATGTAATGTACAAAAAAAAATCGATTTGGCTTAAAACAACAAAATAAACTTGACTTTTAATTTCAGTTGTTTTTTTTTTTTTTTTGCCATGAGTTTGGTTCAGTTTCATTTTCATTTTCGTATTTTGCGATTGTTTGCTGAGTTTTTTAACAAGACAAGTTTTTAGCTTTAAGCCAAGGAAAGTTTTTTTTCTTCAATATTTTAAAGGCAAGATTCCAATGAATTGTCATATTTGAAGCCTTGATTGACAGCTTTCATTGCAAAACATTATTACCGCAGATAATAATGAAAGTAATAACAAATTTGTAAACAAATAAATAATTATTTATTTTTAAAATAAAATTTCAATGGTTTTAGAAAATTTGTTCCCGAAGCTTAAAATGACTCATTTCAACAATAATTTAGAAAGAATTTCTTAGAAAATAAAAATTTTTAATTTGAATAAAAGTTTCAATTTCATTTTCGTTGGTCTAAAAAGAAAGTTATGTCGCCTCCCTTTGAGTCATGCATACACTCACTCACTGCATTGTTAACTGCAGTTAATTTGTTATTGTATTTAACGATTTTTAAGTCAATTATGCGTTTATAATAAATAATTTGTATGTGTGTAAGAGTTTAGGCCTTTTTTTTGAGAAAGTGTTTAAGGTGAAATTCTGTTATTAAACGCGTCTTTATTTTTTATTTTATAATAATATGTTAACGTATTTATTATACCTACAAAATACAAATAAATATTTTCTTTTTTTTGTAACATTAATTTGTCTATATGGTTGTTGTTATAGTTGTATTTTCATTTTCGTTTTCCTTTAGTTTAAAACTGGTCAAAAGAAAGCCCCTTTAACCATAAACAATCAATTCATTAGTTTTAGTTTTCAATGCAATATTATACTTTGTTTATTATGTTGTTGTATTGGTGTTACATGGTCTTTAAAATAAATTATTAATTTTTCTTCTTTTTTTATTTTAGGTTGGGAACTACGTGGTCTTCATTGTTATAAATATTTTAATATCAAACATTCTTGGGAGAAAAGTGCTGAATTATGTAGAAGGTGAGTGTTTTTTAATAATTATCAATAATTTATGCAAATTACAATAAATAATTTGAAAACCAGTTTCTAATCACTGTTTGAAGTTAACGCTATCGGTTTTAATGACATTTAAGAATATTTTATTTACAATTTTAGTTTACTTTAGAAAATACTATAAAAATGGTGTCATTAGTGATTTGCAAATTTTAGTACTTTTTGTGGTACTTTTGTGGTATTTTTTTAAGTACTTCTAATATACAGTTTAAATACGTCTAACTAGACGATAGAGTAAAACTATAGACTAAAGACTAGACTATAGACTAGACTATAGACTAGACTATAGACTAGACTATAGACTAGATAGACTAGACTATAGACTAGACTATAGACTAGACTATAGACTAGACTATAGACTAGACTATAGACTAGACTATAGACTAGACTATAGACTAGACTATAGACTAGACTATAGACTAGACTATAGACTAGACTATAGACTAGACTATAGACTAGACTATAGACTAGACTATAGACTAGACTATAGACTAGACTATAGACTAGACTATAGACTAGACTATAGACTAGACTATAGACTAGACTATAGACTAGACTATAGACTAGACTATAGACTAGACTATAGACTAGACTATAGACTAGACTATAGACTAGACTATAGACTAGACTATAGACTAGACTATAGACTAGACTATAGACTAGACTATAGACTAGACTATAGACTAGACTATAGACTAGACTATAGACTAGACTAGACTAGACTATAGACTAGACTATAGACTAGACTATAGACTAGACTATAGACTAGACTATAGACTAGACTATAGACTAGACTATAGACTAGACTATAGACTAGACTATAGACTAGACTATAGACTAGACTATAGACTAGACTATAGACTAGACTATAGACTAGACTATAGACTAGACTATAGACTAGACTATAGACTAGACTATAGACTAGACTATAGACTAGACTATAGACTAGACTATAGACTAGACTATAGACTAGACTATAGACTAGTCTATAGACTAGACTATAGACTAGACTATAGACTATAGACTAGACTATAGACTAGACTATAGACTAGACTATAGACTAGACTATAGACTAGACTATAGACTAGACTATAGACTAACTATAGACTAACTATAGACTAAACTATAGACTAGACTATAGACTAGACTATAGACTAGACTATAGACTAGACTATAGACTAGACTATAGACTAGACTATAGACTAGACTATAGACTAGACTATAGACTAGACTATAGACTAGACTATAGACTAGACTATAGACTAGACTATAGACTAGACTATAGACTAGACTATAGACTAGACTATAGACTAGACTATAGACTAGACTATAGACGACTAGATAGACTAGACTATAGACTAGACTATAGACTAGACTAGACTACAGACTAGACTATAGACTAGACTATAGACTAGACTATAGACTAGACTATAGACTAGACTATAGACTAGACTATAGAGTAGACTATAGACTAGACTATAGACTAGACTATAGACTAGACTATAGACTAGACTATGGACTAGACTATAGACTAGACTATAGACTAGACTATAGACTAGACTATAGACTAGACTATAGACTAGACTATAGACTATAGACTAGACTATAGTCGCAATTACGATTTTCAAAACATGTCCCTTTAGTAGTCTAAGGTGTTGCTAGAAGGCCAATACAGATCATTGTTATTCATATATTCTTTCTAATAGGGGGTATTAGAAGGTACTTTTTATGAAATGATCCAAAAAAGGGTCGCTATACTAAATGGAATCTCTTCGTACATATTTACTTTTGATGCTTTCTCCTCTTCTGGGGAACTTAAAATGTTTTATAAAAAAGTTACTGCTTGGTACTTTTTGGAACTTTTTAAAAGTACTTTTTAGAAAATTTTTCATAATTACATTTACTTAATTATTTCCTTTAAAAAAGGGAATCAGTTTCAGACATTTATTTTTTACTTTTAATTAAATTTTAGGACCCTTTTTAAGATATCACATTTTTATGTAATTTTTTTTAATAAAATTTTTGTTTAATTTACGTTTTACTAAAAGTTTATTGAACTTTTTTTCTCTTTACATTTCTAATTTATTTGGTATGCAAATAATTTATGTTTTTTTTACCAATATTTGAATATTGATTTAAAATATTTAAGTTTAAAAATGTCTGAAAGTATTTTGATGTACAGCTAAATACAATTATTTTGTGTAATTTATATATTTGTTTATTTGTTTTTTTTTTTTCATATATTAACCACATTATGGTTTCACAGAGAAAACCTGTATGAGAAAAATTTAAAGTGCGGGTTAGAAGTTTAAGGGTGGCGGAGAAAATATTTTAAATTCGAATGCAGGACATTGTATGTATAATAAAAAATATTAAAGATTTGAGTTTGAGTCTGATGATTTGGTTTATATATTTGAATTCTTGAACTTTCCTTGCTTTTAAACCTACATTACCCACTATATTTAGGTAAACACTTGTATAAAAACAAATAAATTCCATACCTAGTTGTTTGTATGTAATTTATACATGTGTTTAACTGTCAGTGTTTCTGTATTTGTGTGTTTAAATATTTTTGTTTATCGAAAACTTTCAGACAAGTTTTTTTTCCAACTTTTTTTTCAATATTAACAAGCTTCGAAAGAAAGCGTATAAAAGTTTATGCTTATTTTTTTGGTCATTCAGTTGAAAATATTAAAAAAATACATATACATATATTATTATGTTTAACCTGTTGTTAACCCAAATCCAAAGAATTCTAAATGTTAATGAATGACTAATATAAAAAAATGACAACAAAAGAATGAGTGAGTGTAAGTGTGTGTGTTTTGATTGAAAAAGGGTTGCGAGAGCTTTATAAATAAGAGATAATGTTTAAAAAAATCTGTCTTACGAATGGTAATACAATAGAGGAGATCATATTTTCTTTATAAGAAGATGGTTTAAAAAGAAGACAAAAAAATTAAAAACAAGTGGCTTTCATTCATAAATCATTAAAGATATTTCTCTAGTGAACAAGTACGCAATACAGAAATATTTGATTACCCAGCTTTTTGTTGTTTTTATTGCTTTTATACATGGTTTTTTATTCATTAAAGGTTTTATAGGGAAAAATTCATTGCATATTTTAGAGATTTTTTTCTTATACAAAACTTATACATACATATGTATACTCAACACTAATGTAAATAAATACATTCATATTGTTCAAAAAATCCCTTTTAGTAATTGAATAATTATCATATCTCGAAAAGTACCAAATTGTTGAAAAAGTACCAAACTGTTTTTTGTAAACGTTTGTTCACTTTATTGATAAAATCACTCGATTTCATTGTTTTTGTGTAAATTTTAATATATTTTAGTGTTAAAGTACTATTTTTCAAAAAGTACCAAATTGTTGAAAAAGTACCAAATAGTTTTTGGTTTGTTTTTATTGCCAATCTACTTACCTAATCATGTACATTACATTATTTTCGCACTTTTTGGTGTCAAGGTACTATTTTTAATTAAGTACTTTTAAATACTTTTTTCGAAAAAAAAGTACCAAAATTACCGGAATTGGGTTTTTAAAATTGTACTCTATTGAACTACTTTAATGCTGTTAAATATTTCTCCTTATATCCGGATTAATCTCTAAATTTCCAAAAAGTACTTTGGTACTTTTTGGTCATAAACACCAAATTATAATTTTTAAAATGTTATTTAGTACCATAAGGTTTTTATTTAGATTTTTCCTTTGCAATTTTTGTACATTTAAATGTTTTTACTGTAGTTTAAACCGTTTTCCGTATAAAAGTACTATTTTTAATTTAGTACTTGTTTTTAATTTCCAAAACTAAACTAAACGCTTTAGAACAACAACCTTAAAATTGTACATTTGTACATACTATTTTTGATAAAGTACTTATTTAGTACTATAATTTCTTAGTTTTATATTGCAGAGTAGCTGCTCAATCATTTGGTCAATTTGTTTTCCTACATTTTGCTATAATTCTGTTTCAAAGGTATGATTCCAATTGAGTATTTTTTAAAATTAAAAAAAAGTACCAAAACCAACTGAACTGTTATTATACTACCGTACCTTTTTAATATATTTTTAAGCATTAAAAGGCTTTTCAAATACTTTAATAGAATTTTTTGAAATTTTCAAAAAGTACTTTGGTACTTTTTTTCAAATACCACAAAAGTACTATTTTCAATAAGGCATTTTGTAGCACAAGTTACTATTTTTTCCAAAACAATCTTTTTTATATGATTATACAAACAATTTACTGGATTTTTCTGTTTTTACATTTTAATTTTATAAAATCCCCTTTTACCCAAAAAGTACCAAAATGCTCTTAAAACTTAACTTTCTAAATATTGATTTTTTTTTAAATTTGTAACTTTTTAAAGAGTTTTTATTTAAGAAATATAATTAAAAAGCATAAAATTCAATATTGTTCAATTCAAAAGTACTTTTTGGTACTTTTTCTCTAGAATTTTAAAAACAAGATTTGAATTTCCATCCAAACACTTCGATATGGCAATTTGCAATAGTTTTACTAGGGAAAATCTATAAATTTGATTCCATCTCCTATAGAAATGATGGTTATTTTCAAAATTCCCCTTTTTTCCAAAAAGTACCAAAAGTCTTCAAACTATATTTTCTAAATTTATAAACTTTTTAAAACATTTCATAACTTTTAAAAAGTTTTTAAACAACAAACCACTAAATTATGCTTCATTATCCTTTAAAAACTAAAAAAAGTACTTTGGTACTTTTCTATTACAATTTTTAAAAAACATAAAGTACCAAACAAACCACTTTAAGCTTAAAATTTAGATCATAAATAAATTTTGTATTGACTTTTAACTAAACTTTATTCTATTTCTATTTAAAAACCAAATAACAGCACGATTTTCTCATAAATAATTTGGTAAAAAAAAGTACCAATGTTTTTTAGTACCAGATTTTTTGTTTAAATACAAAACCAGGTGTAAAGTATGATTAAAAAGAGCGCTAGAAAATTAAAGAAAAAATCACGTTTTCAACTAGTAATGCTGTTCTTATAGTTGTTGTTATTGTTGTTTTTTTTTTAACTTTTCTGTTCATCATCATTGGAAATGAAAGTTTATTTGCTATTGTTGTTGTTTTACTACTTTTTTTTACTATAAAATACAAAAAATCACATAAAAATAAAGAAAAACAAAAAATTTTTATACTTTTTTATTTTGGCTGTTAAAACCACTGTTTGTTTCTATATTTGGGCCAACAATTATTATTATTATTTTGAGCATGTGTGGCTGTTTGTTTGTCTGTCTTACACATAACAAATCACTTAAACAGAAATAGAAAGTAGTTAAAATTGTATTTGTGTTATTAGTTCAATTTCTTTAAAGTTTAAACAAGAAGCAACAAAAAACAATACACATTTTTGGAAATACTTAGTAATTAAAACAATTGTAGAGAGTGTTAATATGTGTTAGAACTTTAATTTATAATAATTTCCCTTTTTTCTTTCTCTTTTTTGTCCAATTAAGGTATGGCGCTGAGTTGGTGGCCATTGACACATTTGCCGAAAATAATGATACTTTAACGATAGCACGCTCCAATGATCCCAATCATAGAGCCTCTGACAAATATTGGTTGGGTTTGGCTTCTTTAGATGAATTGAGAACCAATACCTTGGAATCAGCCTCGGGCGCTTTAATTTCTCAATACTCGGGTTTCTGGTCTTTGCATCAACCCGATCCTATGTCGGGTGAGTGTGTAGCAGCCACATTTGCCTCCACATTCCAATCTTGGGATTTGGGCACTTGCGAAAGTTTATTGCCTTTCATGTGCCGTTCCTCGGCCTGTCCCCAAAACTCCATACACTGTGCCAATGGCAAGTGCATTAATCAAAGTTTTAAGTGTGATGGCTCTGATGATTGTGGTGATGGTTCTGATGAATTGGATTGTCCCGCCCAATGTCACTATCACATGCAATCGGGTGGTGATGTTATAGAGAGTCCTAATTATCCTCATAAGTACGGTGCTCTCTCCAAGTGTAAATGGACTTTGGAAGGTCCCCTGGGCAGCAATATTATTTTGCAATTCCAAGATTTCGAAACGGAAAAAACTTTTGATACTGTACAAATTTTGGTGGGAGGACGCACGGAAGATAAATCTGTCTCATTGGCCACTTTGAGTGGTAAGCAGGACTTAACTACTCAACCTCTAGTCTCGGCCTCGAATTTCATGATTGTTAAATTCACCACTGATGGCAGTGTGGAACGTAAAGGTTTCCGTGCCACCTGGAAGACAGAAGCTAAAAGCTGTGGTGGCACTTTGAAGGCCACTCTACAGAGACAAACTCTCACCAGTCCCAATTATCCTAAACAATACCCCGGTGGTTTGGAATGTCTGTATATTATCAAAGCTCAACCAGGACGCATTATTTCCATTGAGGTAGATGATTTAGGATATTAACGAGGGACGTGACTTACATGCTGATACGTGATGGTGAATCACCCATGAGTCGTCCCATTGCTAAGCTAACCGGCAAGACGCACAACAATGATAAAGTAATTATTTCCTACTGGCAATGCTCTATATCTATACTTCAAGTCCAGTTTGGGTGACTCGGGCAAGGGCTTTAGTTTGAGATATATCCAGGGCTGTAAAGCCACTATTTCGGCACGCAATGGTACAGTTACCTCACCCGCTTTTGGTTTAGCTGATTATCCCAAAAACCAGGAATGTTTCTTCACCATACGCAACAGCATGGGCTCGCCTTTGTCTTTGAAGTTTGACAAATTTATGGTGCACAAAAGCGATAATGTTCAAGTATTCGATGGCTCTTCTACCTCTGGTTTGCGCCTGCATTCGGGTAATGGTTTTACTGGCACCACAGCTCCAAAGCTGACACTAACAGCTTCTTCTGGAGAAATGTTGATCAAGTTTACCTCAGATGCTTTGCACAATGCTGCTGGGTAAGTGGTCTCTATAATGAAAACATATCCACCTATATAGTTATAATTCTTCTTTAAAATTTCTAGTTGGTCTGCTACCTTCTCGGCTGATTGTCCAGAATTGAAACCTGGTATTGGTGCTTTGGCCTCTAGTCGTGATACTGCTTTTGGCACTGTGGTTACCTTCACTTGTCCCATTGGCCAGGAATTTGCCACCGGTAAAAGTAAAATTGTTACGGAATGTATGAAGGGTGGTAACTGGAGTGTATCCTATATACCCAAATGTCAAGGTAAATATAATTAAAACAACCTAATTATAACCAAATATCTAATTTGTTTCCCTTTACAGAGGTATACTGTGGTCCTGTACCACAAATCGATAATGGTTTCTCTATTGGTTCCTCCAACGTTACCTATCGCGGCGTGGCCATGTATCAGTGTTATGCTGGTTTTACTTTCAGCACTGGTGCTCCCATTGAGAAGATTTCCTGTTTACCTGATGGCCGTTGGGAACGTAAACCCACTTGTATGGCTTCTCAATGTCCTCCTTTGCCTGAAGTACCTCATGCCAATGTTACTCTGCTAAATGGAGGTGGTCGTAGCTATGGCACCATTGTGCAATATGAATGTGAACCTGGTTATGAACGTAATGGTCATCCCGTCTTAATCTGTATGTCTAATGGCACCTGGTCGGGTGAAGTACCACGTTGTTCACGCAAACGCTGCTTTGAGTTCCCCAAGATTGAAAATGGTTTTGTGGTGGATTCTGATCGTCCTTACTACTACTCCGATGATGCTAGAGTTCAGTGCTTCAAGGGTTATAAACTAATTGGCAGCAATATTATTCGATTGCAATACAGAACAAGTTTTCGAAAATCCTCCCACTTGTGAGGACATCAATGAATGTACTTCGACTCAATGTGATTTGGCCACTACCGAGTGTGCCAACACAGCTGGCTCATTCCACTGCAAGTGTCGCTCTGGTTTTGCTCCTACCACTGAATGCCGTCCTGTTGGAGATTTGGGTCTTAGCAATGGTGGTGTTCCCGATGAAAGCATTATGACTTCGCCCAGTGAAGAAGGTTTTACTAAGGGTATGGTACGTTTGACCTCAAGTGGTTGGTGTGGTGCTTCTGCTGAGCCTGGAGCCAATTGGATTTTGATTGATCTTAAAGCACCCACTATTTTGCGTGGTTTCCGCACTACTTCCGTTCAACGTATTGATGGCAATATTGCCTTTACCTCGGCTGTCCGACTACAATATAGTGATGATTTGACTGATGTCTTCAAAGATTACACCAATCCTGATGGCACCGCTGTAGAATTCAGAATACTCGAACCTACTCTCTCCATTCTTAACCTGCCTATGCCTATTGAGGCCCGTTATGTACGTTTCCGCATTCAAGATTATGTTGGTGCTCCCTGTATACGTATGGAAGCTATGGGTTGCACTCGTCTTGATTGTGTGGATATTAATGAATGTTCCAAGAATAATGGAGGTTGTGATCAAAAGTGTGTCAATTCTCCTGGTAGCTTTGCCTGTGCCTGTAACACTGGCTATCAATTATATACCGCTAATGGTACTGCTGGCTTCCCCATTGAAAGATCAGAAACTGGTGAACGTGATGGTGATATCTATCAACGTAATAAGACTTGTGTTCCTGTCATGTGTCCTTCTCTATTAGAACCTGAAAATGGTAAATTGTTGACCGATAAAAATGATCATCACTTTGGCGATATTGTCAAATTCCAGTGTAACTTTGGTTACATCATGTCTGGCAGTTCTTCATTGCTTTGCTTGTCTAGTGGACAATGGAATGGCACAGTTCCTGAGTGTAATTGTGAGTATTAAATCTTCTAACGCTATTCTCAAAAAAACCCTAAAATATTTTTGTTATTTTCCAGATGCTAAATGTGTTTCCTTGCCCGATGACAAATTGGAAGGTTTATCTGTGGTACGCCCAGATCCTGAATCTGTTTTGGTGCCTTTCCGCGATAATGTTACCATTAACTGCAACTCTCCTGGTCGTCAGTTGAGATCTACCGCTTCGTCTGGTTTCCGTCAATGTGTTTATGATCCCAAACCTGGTCTACCCGATTACTGGCTATCTGGTTCTCAACCTTCCTGTCCTCGCGTAGATTGTTATGAACCCATGCCTACACCTGGTGCTGAATATGGTCAATATGTTGATACCCGCTTCCAGAGCAACTTCTTCTTTGGCTGTCAAAATACCTTCAAACTAGCCGGTCAAACTTCTCATCACGACAATGTGGTACGTTGTCAAGCTGATGGTATTTGGGACTTTGGAGATTTGCGTTGTGAGGGTCCCGTTTGTGAAGATCCTGGACGTCCTAGTGATGGTCGTCAAATTGCCAAGAGCTATGAACAGGGATCTGAAGTATTCTTTGGTTGCAATCGTCCTGGTTATATCCTCATTAACCCCAGACCCATTACTTGTATGCGAGAACCCGAATGCAAGGTCATCAAACCTTTGGGTTTGACTTCAGGCAAAATACCCGACTCCGCCATTAATGCCACCTCGGAACGTCCTAACTATGAAGCCAAAAATATTCGCCTCAACTCTGCAACTGGTTGGTGTGGCAAGCAAGAAGCTTTCACTTATGTCAGTGTAGATTTGGGTCAAATCTATCGTGTCAAAGCCATTCTTGTTAAGGGTGTTGTCACCAATGATATTGTTGGTCGCCCTACCGAGATTCGTTTCTTCTATAAACAAGCCGAAAATGAAAACTATGTGGTCTATTTCCCCAACTTCAACTTGACTATGCGTGATCCTGGTAATTATGGTGAACTTGCCATGATAACTCTGCCAAAATATGTACAAGCTCGTTTCGTTATCTTGGGTATTGTCAGTTACATGGACAATGCTTGTTTGAAATTCGAACTGATGGGCTGCGAAGAACCCAAGAAGGAACCTTTGCTAGGTTATGATTATGGTTATTCACCTTGTGTAGACAATGAGCCACCAATTTTCCAAAATTGTCCTCAACAACCTATCATCGTTAGACGTGATGATAATGGCGCTATTCTGCCCGTTAATTTCACAGAACCTACTGCTGTTGATAACTCTGGATCTATTGCTCGTTTGGAAGTTAAGCCTCAAAACTTTAAGACACCTTCGTATATCTTCAAGGATACTGTAGTGAAATATGTGGCTTTTGATTATGATGGCAATGTCGCTATTTGCGAAATCAATATTACAATTCCTGATGTCACCCCACCACTATTGCAATGTCCTCAAAGTTATGTTATCGAACTGGTGGATCGCCAAGAAAGCTATGATGTCAACTTCAATGATACCCGTAAACGTATTAAGACCTCTGATGAATCCGGTGAAGTTCGCTTAACTTTCACTCCTGAACGCGCTAGAATTCCTATTGGAGCTTTTGAAAATGTCACCGTTACCGCTACTGATAAGTTTAACAACAAGGCCTTCTGTAACTTCCAAGTATCCGTGCAGGCTTCTCCTTGTGTTGACTGGGAACTTCAACCTCCGGCGAATGGAGCCATTAACTGTTTACCTGGCGATAATGGTATCGAGTGTATAGCAACCTGTAAGTCTGGTTTCCGTTTTACAGATGGAGAACCTATTAAGACTTTCTCCTGCGAAACATCTCGTTTGTGGAAACCTACTTCTGTGGTACCTGATTGTGTATCCGAAAATACCGAACAAGCTGATTACCAAGTTACCGCTTCCGTGACATATCGTGCCAATGGTGCTGTTGCTCAATCTTGTCTTAGCAAATACCAAGATGCCTTATCTCAACATTATGCCGGCTTAAATCAACTACTCTCACAACGTTGCTCAGCTGTTAATGTTAACATGAATGTTACTTTCCTTAAGTCAGTGCCCAGTTTGTTGGAAGAAAATGTTGTTAACATGGACTTTATATTGTCCATCTTACCCGCCATCAGACAACCACAATTGTATGCCCTTTGCGGTTCAACATTGAATTTGATTTTCGACTTGAGTGTCCCATATGCCAGTGCTGTCATTGATTCCCTTTTGAATATCTCACATATTGGCAATCAATGTCCACCACTCCGTGCTTTGAAGAGTAATATCTCGCGCGGCTTTACTTGCAGTGTTGGTGAAGTTTTGAATATGGATACCAGTGATGTTCCTAGATGTTTGCATTGTCCTGCTGGTACTTATGTTGCTGTTGGTCAAAATATCTGCACATACTGCCCACGTGGTTACTATCAAAATCGTGACCGCCAAGGAACCTGCCTACGTTGTCCAGCTGGAACTTACACCAAAGAAGAGGGATCCAAATCTTTGAACGATTGTGTTCCAGTTTGCGGTTATGGTACTTACTCTCCCACTGGTTTAGTGCCCTGTTTGGAATGTCCACGCAACTCGTTTACCACCGATCCTCCAACTGGAGGCTTCAAGGATTGTCAAGCCTGTCCTCAAAATACCTTCACCTTCCAACCAGCCGCTTCTACCAAGGACTTGTGTAGACAAAAGTGTGCTCCTGGTACTTACTCATCAACTGGCTTAGCTCCCTGCTCACCTTGTCCAGTTAATTTCTATCAAAGCAATGTTGGTTCACAAACCTGTAATGAATGTCCCTCGAACATGCGTACTGATGGTCCTGGTACTAAGGGTCGTGAAGAATGTAAGCCTGTTATTTGCGGTGAGGGAGCCTGTCAACATGGTGGTCTCTGTGTTCCCATGGGTCATGGAGTTCAATGTTTCTGTCCTGCCGGCTTCTCTGGCAAACGTTGTGAAATCGATATCGATGAATGCGCTTCACAACCTTGTTATAATGGTGGCTCCTGTACTGATTTACCTCAAGGTTACCGCTGTGAATGTCCACCTGGCTACTCTGGCATTAATTGTCAAGAAGAAGTAAGCGATTGTTCGGAAAATACCTGTCCAGCTCGTGCTATGTGCAAGAATGAACCCGGATACAAAAACTTTACTTGTTTGTGCCGCAGTGGCTATACTGGTGAAGACTGTGATGTCACTATTGATCCCTGTACTGCTAATGGAAACCCCTGTTCCAATGGAGCCAGTTGTAAGGCTTTGCAACAAGGTCGTTACAAATGTGAATGTTTACCCGGCTGGGAAGGTTTCAATTGTGAAACAAATATAGATGATTGCGCTGAAAATCCTTGTCTTTTGGGAGCCAACTGTACTGATTTGGTAAATGACTTCCAATGTGCTTGTCCTCCTGGTTTTACTGGCAAACGTTGTGAAGAAAAGATTGATTTGTGTCTGTCGGAACCTTGCAAACATGGTACTTGTGTGGATCGCCTTTTCGATCATGAATGCGTCTGTCATCCCGGATGGACTGGTCCCTCATGTGATATTAATATCGATGACTGTGCTGATCGTCCTTGCGCTAATGAAGGTACTTGTGTGGATTTGGTGAATGGCTATAGTTGTACTTGTGAACCTGGTTATACTGGCAAGAACTGCCAGCATACAATTGATGATTGTGAGTCGAACCCCTGTCAAAATGGAGCTACTTGTGTCGATCAATTAGATGGTTTTACTTGCAAGTGCCGCCCTGGTTTTGTGGGCTTAAGTTGTGAGGCTGAAATTGATGAATGCTTAAGCGATCCTTGCAACCCAGTGGGTACTGAACGTTGCTTGGATTTGGACAATAAATTCGAATGTGTATGCAGAGATGGTTTCACTGGTGAATTGTGCGAAACTGACATCGATGACTGCGCTAGCAACCCTTGCTTGAACAATGCTCAATGCCGTGATCGCGTTGGTGGATTCGATTGTGTATGTCAAGAAGGCTGGAGTGGTTTGCACTGTGAAACACAAATCACCACTTGTAATACCGTGCTCCCTTGCCAAAACAATGCAAACTGTATCGATTTGTTCCAGGACTATTTCTGTGTATGTCCTAGCGGCACCGATGGCAAAAACTGTGAAACTGCTCCAGAACGTTGTATTGGCAATCCATGTATGCATGGTGGCAAATGTCAAGATTTCGGCTCTGGCTTGAACTGCACCTGTCCCATGGATTACTCGGGTATTGGTTGTCAATATGAATTCGATGCTTGTGATGCTAATGTTTGTCAAAATGGAGCCACTTGCATTGATTTTGGCGAAGGTTATACCTGTGCTTGTCCTAAAGGTTTTACAGGCAAGAACTGCGAAGAAGATATTGTTGACTGTAAGGATAACTCTTGTCCTCCTGGCGCCACCTGTGTCGATTTAACCAATGGTTTTTACTGTCAATGTCCTTTCAATATGACTGGTGATGACTGCCGTAAGACCATACAAGTTGATTATGATCTTTACTTCAGTGATGCTTCCCGTTCCACTGCTGCTCAAGTTGTACCATTCTTTACGGGTGAATCTTCAAGCTTAACTATTGCCATGTGGGTGCAATTCGCTCAAAAGGATGATACTGGTATATTCTTCACTTTGTATGGTGTGGAATCTCCCAATATGGCCAGCAATCGCCGTCTTATGTTACAAGCTCATTCCAGTGGTGTACAAGTTTCTTTGTTTGCCGACTACCAAGATGTATTCCTTTCCTTTGGTGAATACACTTCAGTCAATGATGGTCAATGGCATCATGTAGCTATTGTTTGGGATGGTGTTACCGGTCAATTGCAATTGATAACCGAAGGTCTTATTGCCAGCAAGGTAGAATATGCTCAAGGTCAAGTATTGCCTCAATTCTTGTGGTCTGTTCTTGGTCGTCCACAACCTGATGATTCTAAATATGCAGTATCATACTCGGAAACTGGCTTCCAAGGCACCATTACTAAAGCTCAAGTATGGGCCCGCGCTTTGGATATTACTTCAGAAATTCAAAAACAAGTGCGTGATTGCCGTTCCGAACCGGTGTTGTACAATGGTCTTATTTTGAATTGGTCTGGTTATGAGCTAACTTCGGGTGGTGTAGAACGTACCGTACCTTCAATGTGTGGCCAACGTAGATGTCCCAATGGTTATACTGGTCCCAATTGCCAACAATTACAGGTTGATAAGGAACCACCAGTGGTCGAACATTGCCCTGGAGATTTGTGGGTTATTGCCAAGAACGGTTCGGCCGTTGTTACTTGGGATGAACCTCACTTTAGCGATAATATTGGTGTTACGAAGATTGTAGAACGTAATGGTCATCGTCCTGGTACTACGCTCTTGTGGGGCTCTTACGATATAACTTATATCGCCTCTGATGCCGCTGGTAATACAGCTTCCTGCAGTTTCAAGGTTTCTTTATTGAGTAAGTTTTAGCTTTTCTTTGCATATGGTTTTCAGGATTCTAATATTAATTGTCTTTGTTTTTGTAATTTAGCTGAATTCTGTCCTCCCTTGGCCGATCCTGTGGGTGGTGTACAAGTTTGCAAAGATTGGGGTGCAGGCGGCCAATTCAAGGTTTGCGAAATTGCTTGCAATCCTGGTTTGAGATTCTCCGAAGAAGTTCCTGAGTTCTATACTTGCGGAGCTGAAGGTTTCTGGCGTCCTACTCGAGATCCTTCCATGCCTTTGGTTTATCCCTCTTGTTCTCGTAAGTTTTTTTGCAGATTCCTCAGGAATGATATTTTATAAATTTATATTATTCTTCTGCAGCCTCTAAACCTGCCCAACGTGTATTCCGCATTAAAATGTTGTTCCCCTCGGATGTTCTCTGTAATAAGGCTGGTCAAGGAGTACTTAGACAAAAGGTTACCAACTCTGTTAATTCTCTTAATAGAGATTGGAACTTCTGTTCTTACTCTGTCGAAGGTACCCGCGAATGTAAGGATATTCAAATCGATGTCAAGTGTGATCATTATCGCGGCGGTCAAAGCAATCGCGCTAAACGTCAAGTCAAGGATGGTGGAGTTTATGTTTTAGAAGCTGAAATTCCTGTATTGAAGTAAGTTAAATTGCAAATTTTTTATAGAAGTGATCTTCAAAATTTACTCTCTGTGTGTTTTAAATGTTTACATTTATAATGATTTTGTGGGAAAATAGTGATTCGGTTACTATTTGTTTAGTTTATGTATTATGAGGGTTCCAATTGGTAGGTCTCCAAGTTACAAAGAAGAGTATGTGGAATTGGGACTTACCAATTGTTTACCCTTGTTGTTTTTGTAAAAAAAAGCATGTTCAGTGTTTTAAAATTGTATGTTAATTATCCAAAACTTATAGCGAAGCCGAAGAACCTGATACACGTGGTCGTCAAGGACGCCAACAAACTGGCGGCGATACATACACGCTGGAAATTTCTTTCCCGGCAGTGAAGTATGTTTAAAATATTAAACGCTTTAAACTTAATGCTGCTGCTTAGTACACCTCCTTTAAAGCTTTTATAAAACCAAAAACTTAACCTTAAGCATTTCATAAAAACATTTCAAATTTAAACATAATCTGGTGGTGGTTTGGGGAAAAGAAAAACTGTCTCACTAAAATCAAATCATATTCATTACAGTGCCTAACAAAATGCCTTTATAAATTCAGATTTATAAAAACAAATTTATTAATCTTTTAAACCTATTTTGAATTTAGTGATCCTGTCATACACACCTCCTCAGGCGAACGTTCTACCGTTAAGTCTTTGTTGGAGAAACTTATTTTGGAAGATGATCAATTTGCTGTTCAAGATATATTACCCAATACTGTACCTGATCCAGGTTCTTTGGAGCTGGGCTCTGAATATGCTTGCCCGGTGGGTCAAGTAGTCATGATACCCGATTGTGTTCCTTGTGCTATTGGCACTTACTATGATACCACCAACAAAACTTGTATTGCTTGTGAACGCGGCACATATCAGTCTGAAGCTGGCCAATTGCAATGCAGCAAATGTCCTGTTATTGCTGGTCGCCCTGGCGTTACTGCTGGTCCTGGAGCTCGTTCGGCTGCTAATTGTAAAGAACGTTGTCCTGCTGGCAAATACTTTGATTCGGAAACTGGCTTGTGCAGACCTTGTGGTCATGGTTTCTATCAACCCAATGAAGGTTCGTTTAGCTGTGAACTGTGTGGTTTGGGACAAACTACTCGCTCTGCTGAGGCTACTTCACGCAAGGAATGTCGTGATGAATGTTCTTCTGGTATGCAGTTGGGCGTGGATGGTCGTTGTGAACCTTGTCCTCGTGGTACTTATCGTTTGCAAGGTGTTCAGCCTTCCTGTGCTGCCTGTCCTTTGGGACGCACTACCCCCAAGGTGGGCTCGAAATCAGTTGAAGAATGTACCTTACCTGTCTGTTCACCTGGTACCTATCTCAATGGTACCCTTAATATGTGTGAAGAATGTCCCAAGGGCTTCTATCAACCTGACTCACAACAAACTACTTGCATCCACTGTCCACCCAATCATAGCACCAAGATTACCGGTGCCACCTCAGCCTCAGAATGTACCAATCCCTGCGAACAAATTGCCGAAGGTAGACCCCATTGCGATCCCAATGCCTATTGCATCTTGGTGCGCGAAACCAATGACTTTAAATGTGAATGTAAACCCGGTTTCAATGGCACTGGCATGGAGTGTACCGATGTTTGTGATGGTTTCTGTGAAAACCAAGGCAATTGTGTTAAGGATTTGAAGGGTACTCCCTCATGTCGCTGTGTGGGTTCTTTCACTGGTCCCCATTGTGCTGAACGTTCTGAATTTGCCTATATAGCTGGTGGTATTGCTGGAGCTGTGATCTTTATCATAGTTATAGTGCTTCTTATATGGATGATTTGTGTACGTTCGACTAAGAGACGTGATCCCAAGAAAATGCTTTCACCTGCCATTGATCAGACCGGTTCACAAGTGAACTTTTATTATGGAGCTCATACACCTTATGCGGAATCTATAGCTCCTTCTCATCACAGCACTTATGCTCATTATTATGATGATGAGGAAGATGGTTGGGAAATGCCCAATTTCTATAATGAAACCTATATGAAGGATGGTAAGTTTAAAGTTTAGAAAGTACTTAATAAAAGGGATTTATTAATTTATATTGTTTTCTCTTGTTAAGGACTACATGGAGGCGGTAAAATGAGTACCTTGGCTAGATCGAATGCTTCTCTTTATGGCACCAAGGATGATTTATATGATCGACTAAAACGACATGCCTATACAGGCAAAAAAGGTGTGTAAGAATTATTTAAAATTTTATAATTTTCAATAATTTTCTTTTTCTTTTTTTTTAATTAACAGAAAAGAGTGATAGTGATAGTGAAGTACAGTAAACAAGTTTAATTATTTTAACGGCTTTAGTAATGAATGAAGCAGAAGAAGAAGAAGGATTTCTAGATTCTAGTTATATTTTTGGAGTATTTTTTTAAAAAAAGAAGCTAATTTAATTAAGTTTTTATTCATTACTTAAGGCCCTTAATGCCGTTAGCTTTTTTAAAGCTTTTTTCGGCATGTACATACAAAATAACAAACAAAAACAACAAGAAATTTTGTTAAAAGCTTTATATTGATTTGCTGTAATTTTGTGTATAAAATGAAATTCATTGGAAAATGTAAAATTGTCTCTACTTTTTTAACTAACGACTTTTTAGTTTTTCTTCTTTAAATATTTTTTTTTAATTTTTATTTTTTATTATTATTTTATTTTTTTTTAATTTTATAATTTAAGTAAAATTAAGTAAGAAAAAAATTACTCAGCTTAATGTAAAGCTTTTAAAAAGCTGTTAAACACAAAACATTTCGAAATCAAAACCAATACAATACAAAACTTAACAAAAACTACCAGAAAAAATGCAATACGTTTTAATAAACAAATTTTATATTTTATAATTAATTATTTAGAAAAAAACTGCATAAAAAATATGTTCTTTATACTCGTACATATATAGAAATCTAAATATTTAAAGTTTTTTTTTTATATATAAGAGTGCATGTGCTTCTAGTTCGTATTGTTTAATTTATAGGTATTTTATTTTTTTTTTAATTTTTTGTAATTTAATTATAAAAACATAACAACAACAACGATGTTAAAACAATAAAAAATTTGCAAATTTATTCTTTACGAACACATTTTAGTCTTTATATAATTACACAAGAAAAAAAATAAATTTAATTAAATATTGTTAGAATATATGTTTTTGTACCATAACTCAAAAGACTAGTTATATAGAAATTGTTTTTTTTTTTATCTTTTAATATAAATATATTATATTATTTACATAAATTAATGCGATGATAACTCATAATTTTCAATTATTTTTAAATCTGACTACTCTCTACTTAATTGTATTTATAAGAAGAATGCAATACAAAACTAAATAATAAAAAATTTATTTTTTAAAATAAATAAAAAAAAAAAAAATTAAATAAAAATTTTAATTGTTTTCAATTTATTGGGTTAATAACTTAAAAGCGATTAAATCAAGCCGATAGTAGTTATCGTATTCTGAAATAAAGTTTATTCTAGAGCGACTCAGAGAGAGAGAGAGCATTCTGTATCCATCTTTAACCATAGTAATCGATCGTTTTATACAAAATTTTCCATACTTACTTTTCTTCCATTTTAATAAAATAATTAAAAACTTTACATCAAAAATTTGTTTCTCTTAACATTTTAAAAAGCTTTTTTTTTCTCATACTATTCACACAACATGTTCTGTAATATAAATAAATTTAATAAAAAATATTCAAATAAAACCCACTTGCTTTAAACAACAATATGATTAACACATGTTGGCTAATCACTTTCAAACCCCTTCGGTATTTTGAATTATATTTATGCAAAAATTTAGCAAATACTATTTTATAAGTAATTTCTTGTTAAAAAAAAGTAAAGAAAATTTAATTACTTAAATTTATTTCATTTTAATATTATGGATTTTTTTAAGAAACTTAACATATGTCTGTACTTATGTATGTTTTTATTATGTTTTAACTGAAACCATGAATAATTTGTTAATTTTAGCATCTAAAATATCTAAAATATTATAATGACCTGATCCTTTTCATTTCGTCAGCTTTTTGTTTATTTTGTAATTGAAATGCAAATTTATAAAAATAATTTTCTATAAAAAATATATTCGTGAAATAGGAAAACGGACACTTTTTTGGGCCTGGAACCGAACTGATCTAGAAATGAATTAGAACAAAATAGAACTAAAACTGAACTAGAACTCAATCAGAACAGAACTAGAATTGAACTAGAACTGAACTAGAACTGAACTAGAACTGAACTAGAACTGAACTAGAACTGAACTAGAACTGAACTAGAACTGAACTAGAACTGAACTAGAACTGAACTAGAACTGAACTAGAACTGAACTAGAACTGAACTAGAACTGAACTAGAACTGAACTGAACTAGAACTGAACTAGAACTGAACTAGAACTTAACTAGAACTAGAACTAGAACTGAACTAGAACTGAACTAGAACTGAACTAGAACTGAACTAGAACTGAACTAGAACTGAACTAGAACTGAACTAGAACTGAACTAGAACTGAACTAGAACTGAACTAGAACTGAACTAGAACTGAACTAGAACTGAACTAGAACTGAACTAGAACTGAACTAGAACTGAACTAGAACTGAACTAGAATTGAACTAGAACTGAACTAGAACTAGAACTGAACTAGAACTAGAACTAGAACTGAACTAGAACTGATCTAGAACTGAACTAGAACTGAACTAGAACTAAACTAGAACTGAACTAGAACTGAACGAATGAACTAGAACGAACTGAACTAGAACTGAACTAGAACTGAACTAGAAACTGAACTAGAACTGAACTAGAACTGAACTAGAACTGAACTAGAACTGAACTAGAACTGAACTAGAACTGAACTAGAACTGAACTAGAACTGAACTAGAACTGAACTGAACTAGAACTGAACTAGACTGAACTAGAACTGAACTAGAACTGAACTAGAACTGAACTAGAACTGAACTAGAAACTGAACTAGAACTGAACTAGAACTGAACTAGAACTGAACTAGAACTGAACTAGACTGAACTAGAACTGAACTAGAACTGAACTAGAACTGAACTAGAACTGAACTAGAACTGAACTAGACTGAACTAGAACTGAACTAGAACTGAACTAGAACTGAACTAGAACTGAACTAGAACTGAACTAGAACTGAACTAGAACTGAACTAGAACTGAACTAGAACTGAACTAGAACTGAACTAGAACTGAACTAGAACTGAACTAGAACTGAACTAGAACTGAACTAGAACTGAACTAGAACTGACTAGAACTGAACTAGAACTGAACTGGAACTGAACTAGAATTGAACTAGAATTGAACTAGAACTGAACTAGGATTGAAGTGAACTAGAAATGAAGTGACTTCCGCGGTAGTAAAAGTTTGCTGGGCTACAGAGTTTGGTTAAGTAACTTGCATCTCATCTCACAAATTTATAAAACTTTGTATGTAAATGTTTGATGTGTGCGAACGATTTTGTAGTTGTTTTCATTTTACGTTTTGTAAATATTTTAACATTTTCCTCTTTTAGTTTCGTGTTTTTAGTTTTTACTTAAAATTGTACTAATTTTAAAAATTTTCTAACTTCTTTTTTGTTTTTGTTTTAGTTTTTAACCATAAATTTAATTAATTCAATCTTCACCCATTAAGTTCATTGAAAATGAAAATAAACTTTCCTCATTGCCCTGGTTATCGTTCAGTTGATCTTCATGGAGTGCTGGTGTAGAGGCATTAGTAATAAATGCTAAATTATTTTCACTATCACTGTCCTGACGACTGCTCTCTTGATATGCATCACACTCATCACACTGATCGCTGCCATCATCGAGCAGAGTGACTTTCGGCTGCAGGCTCTGCAAATGATGATGATGTTGCTGTTGGCGTTGGTCCGTGTTTGAAGGGGGCGGGTGATGAGTAGGCAGTGTTTGTGCTGGTGCTGTTGAATAAGAATGCTCTTTGGTAGAACTTTTAGTTTCATCAGTCAAATTTTCAGCATTAAGATTATTATAATATTTGGCCTTGATTTCTGCCTCTGTTATCAAGGTATTCTCCAAATTCTGGCCACTCGGAGGCATTTGGGTATTTATAACACTTAGTGTTGGTGGCACGTTGAGCATGGATCTAATATTAGAACGATGACGCAGGCCATGATGTAATTGATGCAAATGATGTTGCTGCTGCTCGTAATTCTCTTTGTCATGATGCTCTTGTTGATGATCAAATTTCACATGATCCATAGTATTTACCGAATCTTTTTGTTCTGGAAGAAAGTTTTTCTTAATTTTAAGTTTACTTTTATTTATTTGTTTAAAACTCATACCTAAATTAGCCAAAAGTTTGGGCTGCAAGGGCATTAGATAATCATTACCGGTGGTGGCAGCCCTAGGCTGTAAGCTTTGTACCGGTGGTACGCTTAAATAGTCAGCTTTAGGGAAGATATATAAAAAGATAATAATTAATTCTCTAAATTTCATAAAAAATATTATTTCTAAAGAAATTTAGTTTCAATTTACATTAAAAACTACTTATTTTAAAACAAAGTTTTAAACTAGTGGGATTAATGGGTGAGTTGTTAGCTAAGAACTACATTTGGATTCAAAAGAAAACAAGGAAAACAGGGCTATGCATAAAAGTAAGAATAACATCCAATAAGTTTTGTAGTGAAAAAAGTACACAGATTTCAGTTTCATTTTATCCAAGTCATATCTACTTACAACTGATGACCGCTGGACCCGCCGATCTAATATTTAAAGGTGATGTTTGTATAGAAGTTTCCGATGATCTAGTAATATTCCAACCTATGCCAGTTAGGGGTACTTGTGGTCGTTCTATAATACTAACACCATTAACATTTACACCATTCATGCTGTCTGTTTGTGTTTCTAACCATCGAAAATCAAGAACAGAAAACACATTTTAAATGAACAAAAACAAATTTTGGGCCAAAACCAAATTAAACATTTCTTTTTTCAACAAAATGAAAAATCCAAAAATTAAAAAAAAAAATCAAATAATAGTCTTAAAAAAGCTTTACAGCCTGCAACTACTAAAATATTTATATTTATGTTAAATGCATGATATTTAATTATACAAATTATGTTGTAGTATTTGATTTGTTAACATTTACATACATACATATTTGCAGCTTTTACATACATACACAATACATATGTATTATTAACGATTAATTGCAAAAAAAAAGCAAATTGTTTTTTTCTCAGTTATTGTTTAAAATTTACCAATTTTTTGCTGTGGCAAATGGCTCCTTAAATAGTGGTGCATGATGTGTATGATGTGGTATGCTGCCACCGGTGACCGAACCCTGTGTAAGAGAGGCATGTTTGAATGCATGCGTTCGACCACGAGGCGCAGGACCAGGTTCACGTTTGCGCCGTGGCTGTTCTACGGGTAAAACTCGTCGTCGTTGTTTTGGCAGTTTTGAACGAGCCTGTAAGATAAATAATATGTTGTATTGGAAAGAGAACTAATCTTAAAAGGATCTAGAATTGCAGTGAAACAGAATTAGAAAACAACTAGAACAGAACTAGAACAGGACTAGAACACAATTAGAACAGGACTAGAACAGAACTAGAACAGAACTAGAAAAGAACTAGAACAGAACTAGAACAGAACTAGAACAGAACTAGAACAGAACTAGAACAGAACTAGAACAGAACTAGAACAGAACTAGAACAGAACTAGAACAGAACTAGAACAGAACTAGAACAGAACTAGAACAGAACTAGAACAGAACTAGAACAGAACTAGAACAGAACTAGAACAGAACTAGAACAGAACTAAACAGAACTAGAACAGAACTAGAACAGAACTAGAACAGAACTAGAACAGAACTAGAACAGAACTAGAACAGAACTAGAACAGAACTAGAACAGAACTAGAACAGAACTAGAACAGAACTAGAACAGAACTAGAACAGAACTAGAACAGAACTAGAACAGAACTAGAACAGAACTAGAACAGAACTAGAACAGACTAGAACAGAACTAGAACAGAACTAGAACAGAACTAGAACAGAACTAGAACAGAACTAGAACAGAACTAGAACAGAACTAGAACAGAACTAGAACAGAACTAGAACAGAACTAGAACAGAACTAGAACAGAACTAGAACAGAACTAGAACAGAACTAGAACAGAACTAGAACAGAACTAGAACAGAACTAGAACAGAACTAGAACAGAACTAGAACAGAACTAGAACAGAACTAGACAGAACTAGAACAGAACTAGAACAGAACTAGAACAGAACTAGAACAGAACTAGAACAGAACTAGAACAGAACTAGAACAGAACTAGAACAGAACTAGAACGAACTAGAACGAACTAGAACAGAACTAGAACAGAACTAGAAAACTAGAACAGAACTAGAACAGAACTAGAACAGAACTAGAACAGAACTAGAACAGAACTAAACAGAACTAGAACAAACTAGAACAGAACTAGAACAGAACTAGAACAACTAGAACTAGAGAACTAGAACTGACGAACTAGAACTGAACTAGAACTGAACTAGAACTGAACTAGAACTGAACTAGAACTTAACTAGAACTTAACTAGAACTGAACTAGAACTGAACTAGAACTGAACTAGAACTGAACTAGAACTGAACTAGAACTGAACTAGAACAGAACTAGAACAGAACTAGAACAGAACTAGAACAGAACTAGAACAGAACTAGAACAGAACTAGAACAGAACTAGAACAGAACTAGAACTGAACTAGAACTGAACTAGAACTGAACTAGAACTGAACTAGAACTGAACTAGAACTGAACTAGAACTGAACTAGAACTAAACTAGAGCTTAGCTATAACTAGTCTAGAACTGAACTAGAAGAAATTTTTAATAAAAAATTTAATTTTAGATTTGTATGAAAAATTAAATATTCCAGTCAAGTTTTCCTTTAAAAATGTCATTATATCACAACTATAATTTAATATTGCATTTAAATAAACATCTTAAATAAAATATGTACATGTTGCAAATGGCGCCAGTAATTTAATAAACATGTCTACTGTTCAGAAGAATAATTGCAACATTTCACAAAAGATAAATCGATTACGTTTTCTCTTTTCCTCTACCCTTCTGTACTTCAGTCATTTATTGTTTCTTACACTTACCTGTGTGTGTGAGTAGAACATGGAAAAGTTGCTAACAATTACAGGAACCGGAAGTGCTATTGTTAAGACACCAGCCAACGCACATAAGGCTCCCACAAACATGCCAGGATATGTTTTAGGTGCCACATCGCCATAACCTACAGTGGTCATTGTTACAATGGCCCACCAAAGACCCAGGGTATGCTTTTGAATTGATTTTCCGGGTTATCCTAAACAATGTAAATAAATGTGAATAAATAAAATGTTATATGTTTGTGGAAATTTCAAATACCTGCAACTTTTCAGCATAGTAAGCCAAACTGGCAAAGAAAACAATACCCAGGACGAGGAAAAACACCAGCAATGTAAGTTCTTTTGCAGAAGCCTTAAAGGTATGGATCAATATGCGCAGACCAGGCGAATGACGTGTCAATTTAAATAAACGCATTATCCGTACAATGGAAAATGCCTCCCATAGTCCCGTATATTCACCCATCCTTTGCATAACGTCTGTATAAAAACTTAAAGTGGCCACAAAATCAATATATTGACCGGTGACTTGACAAACTGCCATAAATTGGGAGATACCTGAAGAAAAATTTGATTAGACAACAGATTGATTAGATACAAGAAAACTTACTATAAAACGTATGATAACCTCAAAGAAAAACCACACATTACACACCAGTTCCACATAGAAAAAGGCCTCATGCGGCTGGCCAAATGACTGATGCCAACCATGGGCATGACGAGCATCATCCGACTGGCGTCGAGTGCGTTCATTCCTACGTGATTTCTCCAAACTAAAGGTGGCTATGGGCGTGGCCAAGGCCGAGCTATAATTCCCACCCAAGGGACTAGTGTAATTAATGACTTTGAATAGAGGCTGTAGCAGCGGTATACTGCTGCCATTAAACTCACGACTCGAGGACGCATTTAGTGTGGGCGGCTGTTGCTGTTGTTGAGGTATGATCGGTAAATTTGTTAATGATGGCTGACTATTGGTGGGCGTAAAGTCTACTCGAAAACCCGGATGGGTTTTTAGGCAGAAAGATATCACAGAAACGAATATGAAAAATACGGACATGCTGGCAACGATCTAAGGGATGTAAGAATAAGAAATGATAAATCTAAAGAAGTATATGCGAACTCCAACCTACCTTAGCTCCCGTTGAACTAGAGGGCTCATCAAACAAAGCCCATATTTTGGTTTTAAACGTTGCCAGCAATTTAATTGTCCCTTATTTATGGAATCTTCAAAACCAAATAATCTCGCCACTTGTTCTTCGGAAGGTTTTTCATTATCAATATCTAATTTATCCAAAATTGCTAAGGTATTCTGAAATTTTATTTAAAAAATCAGCTAAAAATAATGTATAAAATAGAAACAACAAACCTGAGTATCTCTGTGTATACTATAGGTGGACCAACACATGGCTCCACTTGATTCGAATCTAAACCCCAAAATTCTAATTCTTCTTCGAATAGCGGACCACAAACATCGTAGGATAGTGAAGTTTACCAGTTCTGAAATGTTAATTTTTAAATTGATATTTTTCGATATTAATTGATACATCGATTAATGAACTTTTGTCATACCTATAATAGTTTAGAATTTGTGTAAAAACTCCAGGATGCCGATCAAAGAAATATTCATTGAGCACTGGATCGTAATTGGCTAAGGCCTCGGTTAAACGTGACAATCTTGTGGCGGGTATTTTCTTAAGTGTTGCTTTATATGTTTCGTATCTGTAATGAAATACAACAAAAATTATTTTAAAAAATACTTTATATAAATATTTTCTTCTAATTTAAATTTAATGTCTAAATACCACAACCATTAGCATTAACGTCAAAATATTAACAAATCAATCTACAGCAAGTCAAGTCCCCATTTCTTTCTATTGGAATTGTTGACCAAAAGTTTACTTTAAAAAAGTCATAAAATTGAGACAATATGTATATAGAACATGTTATTATGTTTGTTTTCTCATGTTTCTGCATTTATTTCTTGTTTATAAAAGTTGTTTATTTTATAAATTTTTGTTTGATTATAATAAATATTTTTCCATAAAAAAAAGCGGAAATTTTAGTTTGCCATCATCATCATCATCTTGCAAATGTTTAGTGTGAGGGCATAAAACTACAGCCAGATGTACACAAAGATGTAGATATAATGAAACACATATAATATGGTCACACACACTATTAGTTGTACAGTAAAGGATAAAATAATAACAATTATTCTCTATAGTCCAGTCAAATATTTAAAAGTTATGTCAGCAGTCTAGTAAGCAGTCCAACATTCAGTCTTTTTATTCAGTCAACAGTTTGTGTTAGCAGTCCAGTTAACAATCAATATGTACAACCAATGAATGGTTTTGTTCCCCACTGTATCAGTTTGTTTATAATGTTTTGCATGCTAATATATATAACGAATGCAAAAATTATATTATTATTATTTCTCTTTAGCACTTACTTTGAAAGAAATTATACAAGTTTTTAAATAAAATTAAATCAAGGAAAAAGTATACTTTTTCCTTTAAAACATAGATTCATAATGTGTTTAATGTAAGTACTTTCCAAACTGTACATTCCCATGTCTTGGATTTGCTAAAAAAAATCGTACACTTCTTAATTAAGAATAGAGATTTAAAAGCAAATATGTATGTATTGTATACATACAATCTTAAATATTTCTCAAATACATACACACATACATGCGTTTTAATTAAGAGCTTACAGTCAAAATGGACTAACGTGAAATTAGCTTACGGATGTTTTGCTCGTATATCAGTTCTAGTTCTGTTCTAGTTCTGTTCTAGTTCTGTTCTAGTTCTGTTCTAGTTCTGTTCTAGTTCTGTTCTAGTTCTGTTCTAGTTCTGTTCTTGTTCTGTTCTAGTTCTGTTCTAGTTCTGTTCTAGTTCTGTTCTGTTCTGTTCTGTTCTGTTCTGTTCTAGTTCTGTTCTGTTCTAGTTCTGTTCTAGTTCTGTTCTAGTTCTGTTCTAGTTCTGTTCTAGTTCTGTTCTAGTTCTGTTCTAGTTCTGTTCTAGTTCTGTTCTAGTTCTGTTCTAGTTCTGTTCTAGTTCTGTTCTAGTTCTGTTCTAGTTCTGTTCTAGTTCTGTTCTAGTTTGTTCTAGTTCTGTTCTAGTTCTGTTCTAGTTCTGTTCTAGTTCTGTTCTAGTTCTGTTCTAGTTCTGTTCTAGTTCTGTTCTAGTTCTGTTCTAGTTCTGTTCTAGTTCTGTTCTAGTTCTGTTCTAGTTCTGTTCTAGTTCTGTTCTAGTTCTGTTCTAGTTCTGTTCTAGTTCCGTTCTAGTTCTGTTCTAGTTCTGTCTAGTTCTGTTCTAGTTCTGTTCTAGTTCTGTTCTACTTCTGTTCTAGTTCTGTTCTAGTTCTGTTCTAGTTCTGTTCTGTTCTAGTTCTGTTCTAGTTCTGTTCTAGTTCTGTTCTAGTTCTGTTCTAGTTCTGTTCTAGTTCTGTTCTAGTTCTGTTCTAGTTCTGTTCTAGTTCTGTTCTAGTTCTGTTCTAGTTCTCTTCTAGTTCTGTTCTAGTTCTGTTCTAGTTCCGTTCTAGTTCTGTTCTAGTTCTGATCTAGTTCTGATCTAGTTCTGTTCTAGTTCTGTTCTAGTTCTGTTCTACTTCTGTTCTAGTTCTGTTCTAGTTCTGTTCTAGTTCTCTTATAGTTCTGTTCTAGTTCTGTTCTAGTTCTGTTCTAGTTCTGTTCTAGTTCTGTTCTAGTTCTGTTCTAGTTCTGTTCTAGTTCTGTTCTAGTTCTGTTCTAGTTCTGTTCTAGTTCTGTTCTAGTTCTGTTCTAGTTCTGTTCTAGTTCTGTTCTAGTTCTGTTCTAGTTCTGTTCTAGTTCTGTTCTAGTTCTGTTCTAGTTCTGTTCTAGTTCTGTTCTAGTTCTGTTCTAGTTCTGTTCTAGTTCTGTTCTAGTTCTGTTCTAGTTCTGTTCTAGTTCTGTTCTAGTTCTGTTCTAGTTCTGTTCTAGTTCTGTTCTAGTTCTGTTCTAGTTCTGTTCTAGTTCTGTTCTAGTTCTGTTCTAGTTCTGTTCTAGTTCTGTTCTAGTTCTGTTCTAGTTCTGTTCTAGTTCTGTTCTAGTTCTGTTTAGTTCTGTTCTAGTTCTGTTCTAGTTCTGTTCTAGTTCTGTTCTAGTTCTGTTCTAGTTCTGTTCTAGTTCTGTTCTAGTTCTGTTCTGTTCTAGTTCTGTTCTAGTTCTGTTCTAGTTCTGTTCTAGTTCTGTTCTAGTTCTGTTCTAGTTCTGTTCTCTGTTCTGTTCTAGTTCTGTTCTAGTTCTGTTCTAGTTCTGTTCTAGTTCTGTTCTAGTTCTGTTCTGTTCTAGTTCTGTTCTAGTTCTGTTCTAGTTTGTTCTAGTTCTGTTCTAGTTCTGTTCTAGTTCTGTTCTAGTTCTGTTCTAGTTCTGTTCTAGTTCTGTTCTAGTTCTGTTCTAGTTCGTTCTAGTTCTGTTCTAGTTCTGTTCTAGTTCTGTTCTAGTTCTGTTCTAGTTCTGTTCTAGTTCTGTTCTAGTTCTGTTCTAGTTCTGTTCTAGTTCTGTTCTAGTTCTGTTCTAGTTCTGTTCTAGTTCTGTTCTAGTTCTGTTCTAGTTCTGTTCTAGTTCTGTTCTAGTTCTGTTCTAGTTCTGTTCTAGTTCTGTTCTAGTTCTGTTCTAGTTCTGTTCTAGTTCTGTTCTAGTTCTGTTCTAGTTCTGTTCTAGTTCTGTTCTAGTTCTGTTCTAGTTCTGTTCTAGTTCTGTTCTAGTTCTGTTCTAGTTCTGTTCTAGTTCTGTTCTAGTTCTGTTCTAGTTCTGTTCTAGTTCTGTTCTAGTTCTGTTCTAGTTGTTCTAGTTCTGTTCTAGTTCTGTCTAGTTCTGTTCTAGTTCTGTTCTAGTTCTGTTCTACTTCTCTTCTAGTTCTGTTCTAGTTCTGTTCTAGTTCTGTTCTAGTTCTGTTCTAGTTCTGTTCTAGTTCTGTTCTAGTTCTGTTCTAGTTCTGTTCTAGTTCTGTTCTAGTTCTGTTCTAGTTCTGTTCTAGTTCTGTTCTAGTTCTGTTCTAGTTCTGTTCTAGTTCTGTTCGTTCCGTTCTAGTTCTGTTCTAGTTCTGTCTAGTTCTGATCTAGTTCTGTTCTAGTTCTGTTCTATTCTGTTCTAGTTCTGTTCTAGTTCTGTTCTAGTTCTCTTCTAGTTCTGTTCTAGTTCTGTTCTAGTTCTGTTCTAGTTCTGTTTTGTTTCTTTCTAGTTCTGTTCTTTTTTTGTTGTCTAGTTCTGTTCTAGTTCTGTTCTAGTTCTGTTCTAGTTCTGTTCTAGTTCTGTTCTAGTTCTGTTCTAGTTCTGTTCTAGTTCTGTTCTAGTTCTGTTCTAGTTCTGTTCTAGTTCTGTTCTAGTTCTGTTCTAGTTCTGTTCTAGTTCTGTTCTAGTTCTGTTCTAGTTCTGTTCTAGTTCTGTTCTAGTTCTGTTCTAGTTCTGTTCTAGTTTGTTCTAGTTCTGTCTAGTTCTGTTCTAGTTCTGTTCTAGTTCTGTTCTAGTTCTGTTCTAGTTCTGTTTAGTTCTGTTCTAGTTCTGTTCTAGTTCTGTTCTAGTTCTGTTCTAGTTCTGTTCTAGTTCTGTTCTAGTTCTGTTCTAGTTCTGTTCTAGTTCTGTTCTAGTTCTGTTCTAGTTCTGTTCTAGTTCTGTTCTAGTTCTGTTCTAGTTCTGTTCTAGTTCTGTTCTAGTTCTGTTCTAGTTTGTTCTAGTTCTGTTCTAGTTCTGTTCTAGTTCTGTTCTAGTTCTGTTCTAGTTCTGTTCTAGTTCTGTTCTAGTTATGTTAGTTCTGTTCTAGTTGTTAGTTCTGTTCTAGTTCTGTTCTAGTTCTGTTCTAGTTATTTCTAGTTCTGTTCTAGTTCTGTTCTAGTTCTGTTCTAGTTCTGTTCTAGTTCTGTTCTAGTTCTGTTCTAGTTCTGTTCTAGTTCTGTTCTAGTTCTGTTCTAGTTCTGTTCTAGTTCTGTTCTAGTTCTGTTGTAGTTCTGTTCTAGTTCTGTTCTAGTTCTGTTGTAGTTCTGTTCTAGTTCTGTTATAGTTCTGTTCTAGTTCTGTTCTAGTTCTGTTCTAGTTCTGTTCTAGTTATGTTATAGTTCTGTTTAGTTCTGTTCTAGTTCTGTTCTAGTTCTGTTCTAGTTCTGTTCTAGTTCTGTTCTAGTTCTGTTCTAGTTCTGTTCTAGTTCTGTTCTAGTTCTGTTCTAGTTCTGTTCTAGTTCTGTTCTAGTTCTGTTCTAGTTCTGTTCTAGTTCTGTTCTAGTTCTGTTCTAGTTCTGATCTAGTTCTGATCTAGTTCTGTTCTAGTTCTGTTCTAGTTCTGTTCTAGTTCTGTTCTAGTTTCTGTTCTAGTTCTGTTCTGGTTCTGTTCTAGTTCTGTTCTAGTTCTGTTCTAGTCTGTTCTAGTTCTGTTTTAGTTTAGTTTTGTTTACTTCGAGTTCAATACCCACGACAAATCTTTTTAAAACATGTCTTAAACTTCTTGCTCTCAAATAAACTTTATTTACACTCTTGTTTCTCAAAGTTTAAAATAACAATCAAAAACTGTCTTTCTACTTTTCCCTGCTTTAATTGCTGCTGATAACTAACAAGCTGAATAAGTAAGTTTTTTAAAAAGTTATTTTTTCTGCCTCCAAGACATGAACAATATCTGTTTTTTTAGTATCTTTTCACTTCACTTGACCCTGTATTTAGTAATGTAGAAAAAGACAATTTTTTCATTTCATACATTGTACATACATACATACATACATACATATATAGTAGTTTGTAAGCTATTGAGAAACAAAGATTGCATATCACACATTTCTCAAGAAAAAAAGTTTATTTTTAAAAATTTCAAAATAAAATTGGCGTAAAGAGCAAAAATTTTCCAATTTCCCCCATAATAAAATCTGTTCTAGCATATGTAAGTCATAAAGGCTATAAATCGATTTTATAATTAAAAATTTCTGCAGTTGCATTTGAATGTCATGCCTGGCCTATTTACCCCTTCTTCCTTAATAAGACGAAAAAATATTTCACGTATGAACATATGAAAAAAAGTTAAGGAAAAGCACATATCTCATAATAAATAAATAATGCAAATCAAGTTGGTTGCCATGAGAAGGAAAACATTTCAGTTTTCCTCTTACTAATTTGATGATTAAGAAAAAAAAAACTAAATTGAAAAAAAGGAAAAAGAAACAATTTTGAAAAATTGTTAAACTGTGATTATGTTAAGAGTTGTTTTCTAATGCTGCCAAAGACCACACATACTTACAAATACACTTGTTTAAAAACTCATACATATTAATGGATTTAGTGCACCACAGCCTCACTTACACATCCAAACATACATATGAACATTGTACTTAAAACATAAACATGTTGTTAAATTCATACTCGAATACCCGCCTAAGTATCCAAGTATCCAAAGGTTATACACTAACGTATGCCAAAGCCAAAGGAAAAGGGGGATGGTATTACGTTTAACGTCTACCCTAGTTAAACATTTCATGTATATTTTATACTCCCCTTGCATGTATGCCTCTAAATACTTAAATAAAAAAGAAACGTTATAAAAATTTTGAACATGTTATATATCGCCACAGTAATGTTAGAACACCAGTCAGTATGTGTAAGGGGACAAGTTTTTGTAGTAGGAGTAGTTAATCTTGGTTCCACCCTGTTAATTAAACCTATGGGAGGTACTTTTCTCGTTACTGTATACAAAATACATTTATTATGTATAGTTGTTATACGTTTCCTGCGTTTATAAAATGTTTAAAAGCATTTATACTTAAATTCATCTTAAAAGTATATAATCATACACACATACACGCACCTATTCTACAACACATACTTATGCACAGCCTTTTGTTCATTTCCATGTCATTCATTTTATGTTTCTCTTTATTGTTCTTAAAAAGTCTTTATGTATGAAGAATGTCTGCACATTTGTATACTGTTAATATTCATACAATTGTTTTTCACAGTTAAGGGGTTAATTGAAAAATAACTTAACTATAGTCTAGTCTATAGTCTAGTCTATAGTCTAGTCTATAGTCTAGTCTATAGTCTAGTCTATAGTTCTAGTCTATAGTCTAGTCTATAGTCTAGTCTATAGTCTAGTCTATAGTCTAGTCTATAGTCTAGTCTATAGTCTAGTCTATAGTCTAGTCTATAGTCTAGTCTATAGTCTGTCTATAGTCTAGTCTATAGTTAGTCTATAGTCTAGTCTATAGTCTAGTCTATAGTCTAGTCTATAGTCTAGTCTATAGTAGTCTATAGTCTAGTCTATAGTCTAGTCTATAGTCTAGTCTATAGTCTAGTCTATAGTCTAGTCTATAGTCTAGTCTATAGTCTAGTCTATAGTCTAGTCTATAGTCTAGTCTATAGTCTAGTCTATAGTCTAGTCTTATCGTAGTCCTATAGTCTAGTCTATAGTCTAGTCTATAGCTCTAGTCTATAGTCTAGTCTATAGTCTAGTCTATCGTCTAGTCTATAGTCTAGTCTATAGTCTAGTCTATAGTCTAGTCTATAGTCTAGTCTATAGTCTAGTCTTATAGTCCTAGTCTATAGTCTAGTCTATAGTCTAGTCTATAGTCTAGTCTATAGTCCTAGTCTATAGATCCTAGTCTATAGTCTAGTCTATAGTCTAGTCCTATAGGTCTAGTCTATAGTTCTAGTCTATAGTCTAGTCTATAGTCTAGTCTATAGTCTAGTCTATGTCTAGTCTTAGTCTAGTCTAGAGTCATAGTCTATAGTCTAGTCTATAGTCTAGTCCTATAGTCTAGTCTATAGTCTAGTCTATAGTCTAGTCTATTCTAGTCTAGTCTGTCTATAGTCTAGTCTATAGGTCCTAGTCTATAGTCTAGTCTATAGCTAGTCGTATAGTCTAGTCTATAGTATAGTCCTATAGTCTAGTCTATAGTCTAGTCTATAGTCTAGTCTATAGTCTAGTCTATAGTCTAGTCTATAGTCTAGTCTATAGTCTAGTCTATAGTCTAGTCTATAGTCTAGTCTATAGTCTAGTCTATAGTCTAGTCTATAGTCTAGTCTATAGTCTAGTCTATAGTATAGTCTATAGTCTAGTCTATAGTCTAGTCTATAGTGTAGTCTATAGTCCAGTCTATAGTCTAGTCTATAGTCTAGTCTATAGTCTAGTCTATAGTCTAGTCTATAGTCTAGTCTATAGTCTAGTCTATAGTCTAGTCTATAGTCTAGTCTATAGTCTAGTCTATAGTCTAGTCTATAGTCTAGTCTATAGTCTAGTCTATTGTCTAGTATATGTTTGGTAATAGTCTGGAATATTTAGTAAATTACCAATTTACCCTCTTACATTTATACAAACATATCGTGATATGCAGCAGTCTACAAAATTATGTTTTGAATATTCATACGTACGCCACTCACGGGTACGTGTAGTGTGTAGTAAGTTAGCTTAAAGTGAGTGAAATGCAAACTTTTTAATAATTTCCAAGTGTAGGTTTATTTACAAGACTACAAGTGTGTGCATTGTATATTTGCAAGTATTACTATACATTTGTACTATTTGGACTAGTTTTTTTCATAAGCCCTTTTCAACGGCCTAAACAGCAGTAGCAGCAACAAATACTTCTCTACAGGCACTACAAATGTAAGAACACTTGTTTAAAACCTTTATTTTCTACAAGTCCTAAAGCTACAAAAGGAGCAGACACAGTTGGGGTTTCTTAGTTTGCTACAGGCTATTAACTCAAAGTCAATATTTGACTAGTTTCTCGTAGTTTTTGTCATGTCTTGTCTTTTCTTGGTTTTCTTTTTTTTATTTTTCATTTTTATTTTATGAATGATG
Source organism: Lucilia sericata (assembly GCF_015586225.1). Classification (NCBI taxonomy): domain Eukaryota; kingdom Metazoa; phylum Arthropoda; class Insecta; order Diptera; family Calliphoridae; genus Lucilia; species Lucilia sericata. Next base: position 186,695 of record NW_023994651.1, on the reverse strand, counting down.
TTGATGAATATTTTATGGGTTTGTGTGAATATTATTTCATTTACTAGACATCAACCGAATAGAACAGAACAACATCATCATTCATAACATAATCGTCATCATCATCGTCAACAGCCTAGAATCTAAAGATGAACTGTGAAGATGACAGTTTTTGTGGTTTAGTTACCGCAAAAAATAAAAAAATGAAACAAAAATATGAAGAAAAAAATTAACTGATTGTTTTTTATTAAAAAGGGAAAAGAAATAAAATAAAATAAAATGGGGCATTTAAGTTTTATTTTCATGTCATAGTTTTCTCTTTTATTTAGTTGTGGCAGATAATAATACTATGTAGGCAGAAATGTATGGGGCCTTTAAGAATTTTTGTGTATATTTAGTTGATATAAAAAGTAATACAATAAAATATAATAGTCTTAATAGATTTTTATTGGGCTAGTTTTGTATAATTTGAAGTCGTAGTGAATATGTCCTTTTTATAACTGATCCTGTTTTCCAATTTTAAATAATTTGTTTATATATGTATTTAACAATCTAATTAGACTAGAATACAGACTAAATTATAGATTATACTAGGGAATAGACTGTAGACCATACTACAAACTAGACTGTAAACTACACTATAGACTAGTCTGTAGAATAAACTATAGACTGGAATGTAGGATAAACTATGGATTATGCTATAGACTATTCCATACACTAGACTATGAACAACCCTCTAGACTTGACTATAGACTATACAAAATATGGAACATATTGAACTATAGACTAGACTATAGACTAGACTATAGACTAGACTATAGACTAGACTATAGACTAGACTATAGACTAGACTATAGACTAGACTATAGACTAGACTATAGACTAGACTATAGACTAGACTATAGACTAGACTATAGACTAGACTATAGACTAGACTATAGACTAGACTATAGACTAGACTATAGACTAGACTATAGACTAGACTATAGACTAGACTATAGACTAGACTATAGACTAGACTATAGACTAGACTATAGACTAGACTATAGACTAGACTATAGACTAGACTATAGACTAGACTATAGACTATACTATAGACTAGACTATAGACTAGACTATAGACTAGACTATAGACTGACTATAGACTAGACTATAGACTAGACTATAGACTAGACTATAGACTAGACTATAGACTAGACTATAGACTAGACTATAGACTAGACTATAGACTAGACTATAGACTAGACTATAGACTAGACTATAGACTAGACTATAGACTAGACTATAGACTAGACTATAGACTAGACTATAGACTAGACTATAGACTAGACTATAGACTAGACTATAGACTAGACTATAGACTAGACTATAGACTAGACTATAGACTAGACTATAGACTAGACTATAGACTAGACTATAGACTAGACTATAGACTAGACTATAGACTAGACTATAGACTAGACTATAGACTAGACTATAGACTAGACTATAGACTAGACTATAGACTAGACTATAGACTAGACTATAGACTAGACTATAGACTAGACTATAGACTAGACTATAGACTAGACTATAGACTAGACTATAGACTAGACTATAGACTAGACTATAGACTAGACTATAGACTAGACTATAGACTAGACTATAGACTAGACTATAGACTAGACTATAGACTAGACTATAGACTAGACTATAGACTAGACTATAGACTAGACTATAGACTAGACTATAGACTAGACTATAGACTAGACTATAGACTAGACTATAGACTAGACTATAGACTAGACTATAGACTAGACTATAGACTAGACTATAGACTAGACTATAGACTAGACTATAGACTAGACTATAGACTAGACTATAGACTAGACTATAGACTAGACTATAGACTAGACTATAGACTAGACTATAGACTAGACTATAGACTAGACTATAGACTAGACTATAGACTAGACTATAGACTAGACTATAGACTAGACTATAGACTAGACTATAGACTAATAGACTAGACTATAGACTAGACTATAGACTAGACTATAGACTAGACTATAGACTAGACTATAGACTAGACTATAGACTAGACTATAGACTAGACTATAGACTAGACTATAGACTAGACTATAGACTAGACTATAGACTAGACTATAGACTAGACTAGACTAGACTAGACTATAGACTAGACTATAGACTAGACTATAGACTAGACTATAGACTAGACTATAGACTAGACTATAGACTAGACTATAGACTAGACTATAGACTAGACTAGACTAGACTACAGACTAGACTATAGTCTAGACTAGACTATCGACTAGACTATAGTTACTATAGACTAGACTATAGACTAGACTATAGACTAGACTATAGACTAGACTATAGACTAGACTATAGACTAGACTATAGACTAGACTATAGACTAGACTATAGACTTAACTATAGACTAGACTGTAGACTAGACTATCGAATACACTACAGGCTAGATTCTAGACTATAATATAGACTAGACTATGGATTAGTCTGTAGTCCATACTAAAGACAAACTATAGTTTGTACTATAGTGGAGTCTATACGCCATAGTTCAGACTACATTGTAGACTTTAGTCCTGAATATGGACTATACTCCAGTCCAATCTATAGAAAATATATTTATTTATTTTTTTCAAAACATTTTAATAGTTATTTAACAATCTAATTATCCATGACATTTAGACTTTAAGGTAAATACTCACATATGCAAACATATGAGTTAAATAAGCAATCTAGCGAAAATCCTTGAAAACTAATTGAATCTCGTAAAAAGCAAACAAAACTAGTTCACAGTTCACAGCATTAGCATTATTTACTTGGGAAATCATTTAATGTTAATAATAAATTAACATAAAATCTAACATTAACCGCACAAATATTTAATGTTTATAATAAATTAACATAAAATCTAACATTAACCGCACAAATACAAAAGGTTAATATAATTTGTCATTGCCCTGCAAAACCCAAAACTTTAGTTTTAATTATTTCTGCAAATTAGTTAACTTGCGTTTAATCTCGAAAACCCATAAAATAATTTAGAAATTCCCAAAAGTATCATAAAAAATTCTCAACATTACCAAATACCAACAACAAGTGAAAACTAAAATTGTTAAAATGTAAATGAAAATCACAATTTTTTTAATTTAATTTATTCACACAACTGTATGTTAATACTAGCACTCTCACTCATACATATAATATCATTTTAAATATGTTCTTCTTAACATCTATAGAAAATTGTTTATACAGACTTGACATATTTCAATAATAAAGTACATTGGAAAATGCCGTTGAAAGTGGTTTAAATAAATGTCAATAATTGTCGACCTTGTTTGTGTTTGTTTTTTATTTTACTATTATTTTTATTAAGTTTTTGTGTTAACTTTCTATTTAAGAACTAATAAAACAAGTGACAACTTGATGATAGTTGGAATAATTGATGCATCAGCACAATCATAGAAAACAAGGCATCACTTGATTTCATTTGGAATGGGAAAAAAACATGAGATTGATGATGAAGAACAATGAGTATTTATTAGATGCTTAGAGAAAAAAATAATTTTTAGTGGAAGATTATAGTTCAGATTATAGACTATAATATAGTGAAGACTATGGACTAGACTATAGGTAAGACTAAGAGTATACTATTGACTGACTATAAGCCAAACTACAAATTAGACATTAATCCATTCTATAGACTAGATTTTAGACCTGACTATGAACTAGACTTTATACTTGAAAATAAGTGAGAGTAGACTATAGATTAGACTACAGTTCAGACTATTGACTAAACTATAATAGAAGCTACAGATTAAACTTTAGTCGAGACTATAGACTAGATAATAGTCTAGATCATTGTCCAGACTATAGACAAGACTTTAGTGCAGACTAGACAATAGTTCAGAATATAGACTAGACTACAGTTTAGATTATTGACTAGACTATAGTCCGTACTATAGACAAGACATCATAGGCAAGACAAGACTTTAGCAAAAACTGTAAACTAGGCTATAGTCCATACTACAGTTCAGACTATAGTTTTGACTATAGACGTAGTTATAGTCCAGACTATAGACTAGCCTATAGTCCAGACTATTAACTAGCATATAGTTCAGAATATAAACTGGAATAGTTAGACTAGACTACAGTCCATGCAAAAATTTTGACTAGACTATAGTTCAGACTATAGACTAGACTATAATCCAGACTATAAACTAGACTATAGTCCAGACTATAGACTAGACTATAGTCCAGACTATAGACTAGACCATAGTCCAGACTATTGACTAGAATATAGTCCAGACTATAGACTAGACTATAGTCCAGACTATAGACTAGACTATAGTCCCAACTATAGACTAGACTATAGTCCAGACTATAGACTAGACTATAGTCCAGACTACAGTCAATATTATAGAGTAGACTATAGTCAAAAGTATAAACTAGACTAAAGTTCAGTCTATAGGCTAGCCTATAGCCACGGCTATACAGATGAGTATGGTCAAAATTTGATTAGGCTATAGTCCAAACTATAGACTAAATTTTAGTTTTGATATTTTTCTATAGAAAAAAATTATGTATTAAAGTTTTTCTATTAAAGTTTCTCATAGTTAGTATGTACTCTTTCTCATTTTGTGCTCTTTTTCCTCTCAAATTAATATTTTGCTGGTAACATTATGTTGCGTATGTGGAATATTAACTAGCTGCTAATTAATATTCATCATACGCCTAAAGTCTTATAACAAACTTTTATCTTTTGTAATCGAAAGTATTTCAAAAGAATATATTAAGTTTTCATTATACTTTATATAATATTAAAGGATCAGAAAGTGATATATATTTTGAGAATGTTAAAGGTATTAATATCAATGTTAAGTAAATTGTTTCAATTTTATGAAATTTTTAAACAATTGTTAACAGATTTTAGCACTTACTTAAGAGTTTTTTAATAAACATTTACTTATCACATTACTATTTTCAATTTAATAATTTAAAAAATGCCCTCCCAAAAACAAAAAATAAAATTATTTGATTATCCCTAATTTGTATTTATATCACACAACATTGAACAAAAACCCCTACTTAATTTACAAGAAAAAAATTCATACATTCATTCATTCAGTCAGTCCCATCCATACATTATTAGATGATCCCTAAAGACTCATAAAACACATTTCATTTCGTAGATATGGTTTTTTCCGATTCTCTTTTACATTTTTGTTTTATATGAATTTAACATCATATTGAAAATTAAACAAGTACAAGGAGTCTGAGTTTGAGCTTGAAGCCAACAATAACAATCTGGTCTGGTATTTAATGTTTTCAACAAAATTTAATAAATCATAAACTAAAGTACCGTCTATAAACTATAAACATTTATTGGGTTTATAAAAACACAAACATATGTAGGCACACACACTCACGCATACAGGCATATGTAAACTAAATTAAACATCTTAAGAGTGGGGGAGGTAGGGAGAGTGTGTGTGTAAAAGAGAGAGATAGAGTTTGTGGATGTTGATAAACATTAAGTTAAACTCAACAGGCATATTATTTACATGTTAAATACAAATACACTTTCATATATACAATGCGAGTGTATGTTTGTATTATGTTGCTTAAGTAGGCGTAAGTTTATTCATGGGTATTTTTGGTTGTTGTTCTTGTTTACTCACCTTATGCCACCAACATTAAGTATTATACGATTTTCGCCATCCATTTTTCTGCTGCTTTAGTTCTTGTTGTTGCTGCTGTTATATAGGTTGTATTATTTGCTGTTGTTGTTTTAAGCTGTTGTTTCTGCTGCTGCTGTTGCCGTTGTTGTGGATGATGTTGATGTCTAAACGGAAATCTACAATATATCATTCCCATAGAAGACCAAGAAAGCTTTAAGCCTTCAAGAGTTTATTTGGCAGGATAAATAATATGTTTTGTTTTTAGCTTTCTTTACTGATGATTATTTTTACTAGAACTGTTTGGTAGAAATTACAATGCTAATAATGATGATATGGTTTTACACACGGTTTGCGTTATCTACATATACACAGACATGTGTAGATATGTATGTGTATGTAAATATTTTTGTAATTTGTATAAATTTGTGTGTTTTGTTAAGCTAGCCAGGACACATATGTGTCCTTGTATACTCAAATTAAGAATTTTTTTTGGTTTGGTTTTATTACTGTTATACAAATAGATATGTATATGTATGTAAATCAATATACATGTTAAAATATTCATATATTTCCTGTGTTTTTTTTAATCTTACTTTTCTTTCCTCTAAAACTTTTAATACTTTTATCTCTTGCTTATTTATTATTTATTCAATAATTTTTTATCAACATTATTTTTTTTTTAATTGCACTTAAGTTGCCCGCAATGAATGACATTAATTAGTTAGATATATACATAAACAAGGCAATAAACTAGAAATACCAACTACAAGTTTTTTTTCTCTTCTTTTCTCTTTTAGTAGTTGCTATTTATTATAAACAAACCTAATAGATGAAAGCAATTTTTTTCCTACACTTTTTTTCGTCTTAATAAGCTCCTAGACATAATATACACAACAAATAACAACAACAACAAAAACACGTTTTTAATAATAGAAAAACTTTTAATTTGTTACTCTTAAACACACACACACAGACAAACTAACACTTATACTTGCACACATTAGCATTCTTTTGACGAAAATGCTTTTAGTCAACACAAATTATAAAAACACACACACAAAATATAAGTAACAACAACGACAACAAGAAAATAATTTCGTTATTTTGCTATTCAACTACAACTAAGTAAATGCACAGTGGGTAGTTTTAAAGAAATTTTCGAATTTATTAAGAAAACAACAATAACCCAAATTTTAAATTTATTACAGTTTATAGAAAAATATTATAGTTTTTTATGTAAACCCTTTTTTCTATAGAAAAAGCAGTGTATAACAGTTTTTTGAACCCTGGTATAGTCTATAGTCTAGTCTATAGTCTAGTCTATAGTCTAGTCTATAGTCTAGTCTATAGTCTAGTCTATAGTCTAGTCTATAGTCTAGTCTATAGTCTAGTCTATAGTCTAGTCTATAGTCTAGTCTATAGTCTAGTCTATAGTCTAGTCTATAGTCTAGTCTATAGTCTATAGTCTAGTCTATAGTCTAGTCTATAGTCTAGTCTATAGTCTAGTCTATAGTCTAGTCTATAGTCTAGTCTATAGTCTAGTCTATAGTCTAGTCTATAGTCCTAGTCTATAGTCTAGTCTATAGTCTAGTCTATAGTCTAGTCTATAGTCTAGTCTATAGTCTAGTCTATAGTCTAGTCTATAGTCTAGTCTATAGTCTAGTCTATAGTCTAGTCTATAGTCTAGTCTATAGTCTAGTCTATAGTCTAGTCTATAGTCTAGTCTATAGTCTAGTCTATAGTCTAGTCTATAGTCTAGTCTATAGTCTAGTCTATAGTCTAGTCTATAGTCCTAGTCTATAGTCTAGTCTATAGTCTAGTCTATAGTCTAGTCTATAGTCTAGTCTATAGTCTAGTCTATAGTCTAGTCTATAGTCCTAGTCTATAGTCTAGTCTATAGTCTAGTCTAGTCTATAGTCTAGTCTATAGTCTAGTCTATAGTCTAGTCTATAGTCTAGTCTATAGTCTAGTCGATAGTCTAGTCTATAGTCTAGTCTATAGTCTAGTCTATAGTCTAGTCTATAGTCTAGTCTATAGTCTAGTCCTATAGTCTAGTCTATAGTCTAGTCTATAGTCTAGTCTATAGTCTAGTCTATAGTCTAGTCTATAGTCTAGTCTATAGTCTAGTCTATAGTCTAGTCTATAGTCTAGTCTATAGTTTAGTTTATAGTCTAGTCTATAGTCTAGTCTATAGTCTAGTCTATAGTCTAGTCTATAGTCTAGTCTATAGTCTAGTCTATAGTCTAGTCTATAGTTTTTTTTTTTTTTTTTTTTTTTTTTTTTTTTTTTGTTGCGCCGGAGGTGTGGAATCTTCAAAAGATGTATCCAACCCGTGTTGGAAAACATGCACGACTCGCCTAGGCGTCTACGTACTAAACCACACCCCATTACTTCCCCACTCCCCGCGGGACTGCCAATTGGTATTACCTCTCGGGGGGGTTTGCCCATAATAGGGAACTCTTCGTTTCTTACTCTATCACATTTTGTGATGCACTGCTGAGGGCCATTTTACGGACAATTTCCGCTTCGCGTAATGTTTTGTTTATATCGTTCATAAACCTATTAACTGCGTCCCATTTCTCTTGGGATTTCAGCATTATGCTGGTTATGTTGGTTACCGTTATACTTTCACCTAGATTAGATTCTAGTGTGTTTCGGTTACTTAAAAATCTTGGACATACGAATGTGACGTGTTCCGCCGTTTCATCCTCTTCGGCGCATTCTGGGCATCTGGGAGTGCTATCGTGACCGAAGCGATGCAGGTAACTTCTGTATCCGCCATGTCCCGTAAGGAATTGAGTTAGGTTGTAATTCACTTCACCATGTGGCCGATGTATCCACGTATTAATATTAGGTATTAGTCTGAAGGTCCAACGGCCTTTAGGAGAGTTTTCCCATCTTCTTTGCCAACTTGCTATGGCTTTTTCTCTTTCAGTTTTCCGAATTTGGTTTTTGGGGATCTCCGGATTTTCGCGTAACGTATTATATACATTCGACATTTCCTTCATGGTTATATCTATGGGTACTATTCCTGCGATTACATTTGCTGCTTCCCCTGATATAGTCCGGAAGCCACTACACACTCTTAAGCAGTTTCTTCTAAATAATGAAATCACACCTTTTTTTGATGAATTATTTATTTCTTTCTCCCAGATTGGTGATCCATATAGGAGTATTGAATTAATTACACTTGATATAAGAAGTCTACGACTGTGTCGTGGTCCTCCGATGTTCGGCATCATTCTGGCTAATGCGTTTGTTACACCAACTGCCTTTTTACATGTATACTCCATGTGTCTTTTAAAGTTCAGACGGTCGTCTATCATTACTCCTAGGTACTTTATTGCTTCCGATGACACAACTGTGGTCTCTCCTACTATTACTGATAAGGATTCCCGTTTTCTTTTTCCACTTACTAAAACAAGCTCAGTCTTCTGTTCTGCTAGATGAAGGTTTACTGATTTTAGCCAATCTTTAATCGATCTGATTGCCTCGTTTGCATATAGTTGGACTTCGTCAATGAATCTTGCTTGGACAAGTATTGCAATGTCATCTGCGAAGCCTACGATGGTTGCTTCCTCGGGAATTTTTAAGCCAAAGATGCCGTCGTACATAATATTCCACAGCAGGGGTCCTATGACTGACCCCTGTGGGACACCGGATGTGATATTGTACGTTTTCATACCTGCATCAGTATTAACCCACAAAGATCTATTAGAAAAGTAATCTTTGATTATTCTTATTAGATACTCTGGGGTATTAATATGTCTTAAAGACGCTACAATATGATTCCACCCAGCGGAATTGAAGGCATTTTTTATGTCAAGTGTTATGACAGCGCAGTACTTCCTTTGTTTACCTTTGCCGGTAATTGCACTCTTGGCGGTATCTATAACGAACTTAATCGCATCGATAGTCGATTTTGCCTTTCGAAAGCCATACTGTCTAGCGGATAGGCCTTGGGCACTCTCTGTGGCATCCAATAATCTTTTATATATTATCCTTTCAAGGCATTTACCCATAGTGTCCAACAGGCATATAGGTCTATATGACTGTGGTTCTCCAAGGACTTTTCCCGGCTTAGGGATCAAGATGAGTTTTTGTTTCTTCCATTCATCAGGGAACTTACCTTCTTCGAGGCATTTTTTAAATAGTCGGGCGAATACTGCTGGTCTTAATGATAGCGCGAGTTTTAGGGCTCTGTTAGGAATGCTATCCAATCCTGGAGCTTTGTTGTCACCGATTTTTGTGCATATATTTTTTATTTCGTCTTCAGTTATTTCGACTTCGATGGGTTCGGTCATGGCAGGAACATCTGTATATTGTTCTCCTTCAGGAAATAGGGCTTTTACTATATTGTCTATGAGGGAAGGACATGTAATATTTTGTGCTTTTTTCCCCTTAAGTCGGGCCATTACTACACGGTATGCATTTCCCCATGGATTGGCATCAGCTTCCCTACATAGTTGCTTAAAACATTCCGCTTTGCTTGAGTTTATAGCATTTTTTAGGTCTTTTCGCGCTTGGTGATAGGCATATCTTCTTGATGGTAGTTCGATCCGCGACTTGCATCTCTGGTACAGTCTTCTGGATCTCAAACAGTTTTTTCTAAGCAAAGCAATATTGCTGTTCCACCAATAGTTTTCTTGTCTCCTGTTGTTTGATCGTTTGGTTGGCATAGATGCATTGCATGATCTTTTAAGTGTTATTACTATTTCTTCTGTCATAGTTTCTATATCACTTTCATCTATTTGGTGATTGCAGAAAATCTCAGTAAAGGCATTTGGATCAAATTTCTTTATTGCCCAACCCTGGATGATTGTGTTTCCACGAGGTATTTGCGTCTTGCTTCTTATAGTGAACAAAATAGCCTGGTGGTCACTATGGGTATAATGTTCACTTACTTTCCATTCTATATTTCTAGCTAGATTTGTGCTCACAAATGTTAAATCCACGATTGAACCAGTGTCCGCTCTTCTAAAAGTGTTGGTATTCCCGTTGTTTACAAGAACTACATCTAGCCTTGAGAAGGCATCAAGGAGTATTCTTCCTCTTTCATTAGTATTGCGGCTCCCCCAATCTTGTGCCCACGCGTTGAAGTCTCCTCCGATAACTATTGGGTTATGATGAGCAGCATCTCTCACAAGGTTGTCGATAAGTCCCTCGAACTCGGAGTGTGGTATGTTTGGGGACATATAGCAACTATATATATATATTCCGCCGATTTTAGTTCTTGCGAATCCAGCCTCCGGCTGCCTCATGGTTTCTTCTATGCACCTGTTTCCGCAGGCCCAAACTGCTGCTCTACTTGTGGCGTCTCGTTCCCATACATTCCTGTCTAGGTTCTTATATTGTTCGCTAATGATTGCGACGTCTATTTTTAGCTCATGGATGCTCTGTGTTAGGAGATCTTGGGCTATGGCGCAGTGGTTTACATTAAGCTGAATGAAGTTCATTTAGTTCTGTTACCTAGTGCCTTCTGGAAAACTGGGCATCTGTAGCTCCCTGCCACATGTTTTAGATCCTTTCCCCCGATCGCTTTGCATAACATACAATTTAATTCTCCTTTACATTCTTTAGCGATATGGCCTTCAAGTCCACATTTCAGACATTGGTGAGATCTATCGGCATCAGCTTTACAAAACTTCGATATGTGGCCGAATTCCAGACATCTGAAGCATTTAGTCAATGTTACCATTTCCCTTAAGCGACAGATAGACCACCCTATTTTGATTTTACGGAGTGCGAGGACTCTTCTTGCAGCTTCTGTTGGGAGGATTATTCTGGCAGATTGTGTACCTCCGTAGGTCTTCCATATAGACTTAACAATTGTTTCGTCTAGCTCAGGCATTTGCAATTCTCTGCTAATGGCTTGGGATATCTCTAGTTTTGTAGTTATATCGTCCATATCTTTGCATTGTATAACAATTTCTTCTTTGTGGGTCTTTACGTCCACGTTTCCATCCAATGATGATATAATCTTATCATTGAATCTTTCAGTCATATTCTTGCCGGTTGACTTTAATACTAGCAGGAGGTCGCCTTTTTGTGTTCTCCGGATCTTGCTGACCTCTTCACCTAGCTCCTTCAGTTCGGGATCCGTTCTAATTTTACGAAGGATATCGGCGTATGATGCTTCACCTTTGGATGATATTATCATTTTATCGGGTTGGGGCTTACGAACGCGATTCGTCTTTTTATTTCTTTTACTTTTTACTTTCGACCATTTTTCCGTTGTAGTAGATTGTTCTCCACTATCAGATTTATCTTTTGAAGATTCCTCTGTGCTTTCGTGGTCAGGGCATGTTACACTTTGTATTATTGGGTTACCCTTTGCTCTCTTCGGTTTTGGCATTTTAGCCGGCGTTTCGTTTTTATCCTTTTTACGCTTTTCCTCTCTCTTTTTCGGCCATACTAGAGGGGAAGTTTGAGTAAGTTTATCGGCAATAACTCTGCTTGATTGGAGAGTGTCGCGGTTCATCTCGTTTTTCGCTTTATTATACACAGAGCGCATTTTCCTGACTTGCCACTTTATGGCGAGATGGATATTGTTTTTGTCCTTAAAAAAGTCCAACAGGTCAATGATAAGATCTCCTAATTCTGTGAAGGAATCGGGCCTTCCATCGATGTATTTCCTCGGTTCTATTTGGGTTAGGGGCGCATTTTTATCCACTGTTTTTCTTTGTGGAGCACTATTCTCCGTATTCTCTTTTTTGCTTGTAACTTTATCTGTTGTCCCTGCCAAGCTCGTAACAGGGGTAACATTGCAGACGCTGGATGACGACGACGGGTAGCCTGCTTGCTCACTACACTCAGCCGCCGGTACTGGAGTCATTACTTCCTGCACCGTAAGTAAATTATTATTTTCCGACTTTTCCATATTGGTTTTATTTTCCGGGATCCTACCCGTAGCGTTTTTGACCTATCCGCCAGGAATTTTCATTTCAGCCGCCCCTTACATGGGAAACAGACGCTGACCAGGGAGCCGCTCACTATGAGACAGACGCTTCTGGGTTTTAAAAGGACTGGAGGAACCACGAAGGCGTCACTCTTCAAACTACACCTCTCTATAGTGTACCTCTTGTGGGGGATGCTTACTTACTATAGTCTAGTCTATAGTCTAGTCTATAGTCTAGTCTATAGTCTAGTCTATAGTCTAGTCTATAGTCTAGTCTATAGTCTAGTCTATAGTCTAGTCTATAGTCTAGTCTATAGTCTAGTCTATAGTCTAGTCTATAGTCTAGTCTATAGTCTAGTCTATAGTCTAGTCTATAGTCTAGTCTATAGTCTAGTCTATAGTCTAGTCTATAGTCTAGTCTATAGTCTAGTCTATAGTCTAGTCTATAGTCTAGTCTATAGTCTAGTCTATAGTCTAGTCTATAGTCTAGTCTATAGTCTAGTCTATAGTCTAGTCTATAGTCTAGTCTATAGTCTAGTCTATAGTCTAGTCTAGTCTATAGTCTAGTCTATAGTCTAGTCTATAGTCTAGTCTATAGTCTAGTCTATAGTCTAGTCTATAGTCTAGTCTATAGTCTAGTCTATAGTCTAGTCTATAGTCTAGTCTATAGTCTAGTCTATAGTCTAGTCTATAGTCTAGTCTATAGTCTAGTCTATAGTCTAGTCTATAGTCTAGTCTATAGTCTAGTCTATAGTCTAGTCTATAGTCTAGTCTATAGTCTAGTCTATAGTCTAGTCTATAGTCTAGTCTATAGTCTAGTCTATAGTCTAGTCTATAGTCTAGAAAAAATTTGGATAACAATTTTTTCTTTAGGAACAGTGTGTATAACAGTTTTTTCTATAGAAACGTATGTGTTTAACAGTTTTTTCTGTAGAAAAATTTGTGTATAACAGTTTTTTCTATAGAAACATTTGTGTATAACATTTTGTTCTATTGAAACATTGGAGTGTTGTACAGTTATACAGTTTTTTCTTTAGAATTAGTTGAATTTAACAGTTTTTCCATAGAAACTTTTGTGTATGACAGTTTTTTCTATAGAAAATTTAAGTATAACAGTTTTTTCTAAAGAAACATTTGTGTATAACTATAGTTTCTGTAGACAAATTTAAGTATAAGGGATTTTTTCTATGTAAAAATTTGTGTATAACAGTCTTTGCTGTAGAAACAGCTGTGTATAACAGATTTTACATTAGAAGAAATTCTGTATAACAGTTTTTTTAATAAAAAATCTAATTATAGTATATATTTTTTTTGTAAGTATAAGTGTTTTTCATATAGAAAATTCTAATTTATAAAGTTTTTTATATAAAAATATCGAGTATAACAATATTTTATATAAAAATCTATTTATTCATAAGGATATGTTTGTAAACAGTTCAATAAATAAACAAAATTGTCTATAACAGTTTCTTTTAGTGGTAGATACAATGCATCATTTGATACATTATAATACGTATGTGCAATATTAACTTTCTTCTTAACAATATTCCACATACGCACTGTTAAACAAACATTTAACTCCAAAGTTAACACTCAGAAAGTCTACTAACTTCTGCTCTATATATCTAAGACAAGTTGTTCAGCAGTTACAAAGTGATTACAATTTACTTAATTTCCATTCAATTCCACTGTGCATGCCAATGAATGCAATTTATAAGGGTATGTTCTTGTACAAATGCTATTATGTACTAGTATATGTCACTTACTAAGCGTCTGTGTGTTGATGTTATTAAATCTACGAGAGTTGTTTTATATAAAACTGAGATCTCTTAGAAAATCCTCTTTAAATTTAATAAAAAAAAACTAAAAACAAATCCCTAAAAACCTTCATTACTACATTTAAACATGTACAGGATTAAGTTAAAAAAATGTAATTTAGAAAAAAATGATTCTACCTTCATTTATCAGCGACTTATAAAACCAACCTAAGTGAAGATATTTTTGTTTTTGTACAAACAAATGAACAAACAATATATTATTCGTAACATACAACAGGGATTTTATACTCATTTCCGGGAAATTAGTATATGTACTTGCAAACTAACATACATACAAACAAACTAACAAACAAACATGTGTATGTTTTTGTTTCGGATGCTGTTTGTATGTATGTAAGTTTAGATGTTTGCCTTTTTTAATGTAAACATGTTTGTTTATTCAAGTTTGTCTGTGGTTGAGTGTTTATCTCTCGCTCTCTGTCTATGAGAGTGTGAACATGTGTGTTTTGTTAGTGTATGATAAAAGGATAACTGTTAATTGGTTAGCAACATGTTAATAAAATCTCTGGATAATAAAAACAAAGCAAAAACACTACTACAACAAATACAGCAAATAACTAACCAAATAGGTTGACACTGTCAACAAATCCCAAAAAAAAGTGTGTTTAAACATAGTACACAGATGTTTACTGATTTTTTTATTATTATTATTTTCCTTTTAATCTAACGTCTAGCACTTCTTTATTTGTTTGTATGTTTATTGTTGTATTTACTTATTACAAATGTGTGTATTAGTATTTTTTTCCTTTTTAACTTTAGTAAATCAAAGATATTTTTGGGCTCTTTTTTGTTGTTGTTGTAAGTATCATGTGGCTTAAATAACACTTTTCTATGTCGTTTTGTGGTAGTTATATGTATGTATTTATGTATGCTGCGTGTGCTGTGTTTGCTGCTCCTTTTCTGCTCAACTTTCTTTTTATTAAATCACACATTCACTTTCCGGATATTGTTGTGAACACTCACACACACACTTTCCATATAATTTTACGTTATTCACTTTCTCAAAGTATGTATACATACACATACCAACTAACTTCATGTATGTTGACTGCTGCTGCTGCAGCAAATATCAAATGAAAAAAAACGTACAAATGAAGTGAAAATTGAAAATAACATTAAAACCATTAAAAATATGTTAGACATCAAATTAAATTATTATGTTTTGCTATAATTATAAATTATTCATTTTCTTTTATATCAAAGATTATTCTTTAATTTAATTTTGTTTAAAATTTCTTTTAACTTTTTTTATTTAAAATATATTTTTCTTTCTTTTTTGCAACTTTTGGTATGTTAGAATTTTTCTTTTTTTCTTTTACTTTAAATAACAGTAATTTTGTTTCTTTTTCCGCTTTTTATACAAAAAAGGTTTTCTTCACGTTAAGCACCATCCAGAGACTGAAATTGAATACAAAAAACCAACAGCAGCAGCAGCAAGTGTACCCAGCATCAATTGGCGGATAAGTAGAGAAAAGCTTTTCCAAAACAATGTAGCCAGATGTTGTAAATGAAAAAATACCGAAAGCTCCTTGGCATAAATTCCAAATAAGTAGAAATTTATTTTTTTAATGAAAAAAGTTTTTGTTGAACCGCCTTAAAATATGAACCGCTATTAAATTGTAAGTGAAAAAATACCGAAAGCTCCTTGGCTTAAATTCTAAATAAGTAGAGTTATTTATTTAATATGCTATATTTTTTAAATTAATGATCAGGTTAGGTTACGTGGGTTACTAGCAAGCGAATTCACTCGGAGGCCTTGTGACCCATTGTGATACCCTTAGAATTACCATTCCCTAATATTGAGAGAATGATTTTTAATACACAAAACTTTCTGTAGAAATTTCGTTTTTGAGTAATACATAATTTCTAGAAAAAAAAAACTGTATAACACATTTTTCCATAGAAAAATTTTTGTATAACAGTTTTATGTGGCAAACATTTTGTGTACGAGTTTTCCAAAAGAAAAAATTGTATAACTGTTTATTTTTGCTGAAAATTTGTGTATATAACAGTTGTTTCTATAAAAAAATTGTGTGTATAATTGTTTTTTCCGCAGAAAATACTGTGCATAACAGATTTTTCCATAGAAAATATTATGTATAACAGTTTTTCTATAGAAAATGCTGTGTATAACAGATTTTTCTATAGAAAATGCTGTGTATAACAGATTTTTCCATAGAAAATAATGAGTATAACAGATTTTTTTCATAGAAAATACTGTGCATAAGAGATTTATCCATAGAAAATATTGTGTATAACAGTTTTTCTATAGAAAATATTATGTAAAACATTATTTCTATAGATATAAAGGTTATAACAGTATTTTACTAAAAATATTTTTAAATAGCAGTTCTTTGATTTGTGTATTATTATCTATAAAGAAATAGTGTATAATAGTTTTTATAAAAATTTGTATGTACATATTTTTACAGAAAAAGTTTGTTTAACTTTTTTTATGGAAATAATTTTGTATAGCTATTTCTCTATAGAAAAAAATCTAAATAAAGGCTTTTGCTATAAACAGCATGTGTATAACAGTTTTCTCTAAAGAAAAATATGTTTATAACACATTCTCATATCAATATTTTCTGTAGAATCGATTAATCGATTAATTAACTGTTTTTTATGAAAAGTTATTATATTTATAACAGTTTGTTTAAACTAATTGTCTACTAAAAATTCGAATAACCTCAAAAACTGTTTTATCAACAAATTTTCATATCAATATTTTATGTAGAAAAATTGTGTAGAAGAAAATCGATTATACTGTTTTTTATAAAAAGTTATTGTATTTATAACAGTTTTTTTAACTAATTGTCCACTAAAAACTCGAATAATATCAAAAACTAACTGTTTTATCATCACTAATTAATAAAATTCTGTTTTCTCACTATTAGCGACCTCTGTTGTAAAAAATACCGGCTTTTATAAGTTCAACGCCGTTAAAGTAACACAATTGTGTGACCTTGTACTCTGTTATTTAATTGCAATAATCAGTGATGTTAATTTTTCTTGTTCAATGACAAACAAACAATATTTGCCAACAAAGTCTTAAAAACACATAAATGTTGTTATTAATATAATAAATAAAACAATAAGCAAACAAATTTATTATTTTAACTAAGGAAAACATAACCTTTAAAACAACTTAAAAAACTACTTCAGTTAATTTTTGTACTGTCTTTTATTAAACGTTAAAGTACTTTCTAGCGTTTTCCCGCTTTGTGTTTATAAAAACGCTATACTTTTCTTAACTAACGCTAAATTAACAGCATTGACTGCAGAGACTTGCGCCGATTTGGCTTAAGCCGACTAAGCCTAGCCGCCGAAAAAAATGTCAAAGCCGCGCCGCCGAAAATTTTTCCGCTTAATACGGCTTGAAAATTTCGCCATATTTTGTACAATTTACAGAATACTTTCGCTAAATTTGTGGAATTTTACAATATAAAATTAATTTGTTTTCATCTAAGCAAGTTTTCTTTTATCTAATAATAAGCCGCTCATTGAAATTTGGCCGGTGTAGAACTTTGCTCAACGTTCGATGTATATGCTTCGCCTCAGATATTTTCGTGTTTTCGCGCCTAATTCGAGTCGCTGCTTTGACTTCAAACCAGCTTCGTTGACGTCAACGGAGCTACACCTTTTTACATTGCTGGTATGGCATACCGTTAAGGGCTAGGGTATCAAACATGTGTATTTTAAAAGGAAAGTGCAGTTGATGGCAATTCTGCCGACTGCGAAAAGAAATTCTGCTAGAATTTTTCGCGCCAAACTGGTTTCTGCATTTTTTATTTGAAAAAAAATCTGCTGTTGTGTGTGTGCAAAAATCTAAAATGACAGAAATGATATTCTTTAAATAAAAAAATAGTTTTTTACTAACAATTGAAATTAATAAGATTGCTACACTACTATACCGAGGGTCATTGTGTAAAGAAACGGCAAGTGTTTGGTTTAATTTAGATAAATTGTTAATAACTATGATTAAAATGTTTTTCCAGGCGGGGTTTGTTTTCGTTTAATACCCAAAAGTGTTTATTGAAATCTAGAAGATTTGGCGTATTTGGAAGTAATGGTGTTAATTAATTATTTATTGGTCTATAAAGAACGTCTTTATTTTCAAGAAAGTCTCCTGGTAGAATGCCCACAAGAGAGTGGCAATTATATACCTTCCTAGTTACCTAGGCGGGTGGTGGTCGGTCGGCTAGTGGTGACATGATATATTATCACCTAGAGGCAATGGACGGAAGCTGATTGCCGTATTCAGGGGGTATCCTTGGGATACATACTTGGGATACATACCCATAATAGAGCGCGATGTCTGTCAGGTGTGTCTTTCAGTGAAGCTCTTGTTGTCTCCAAACACTATGGTGGCCGAATATTTACAAGAAACAATTGTTAAGCCGCCTTTTATACAAATTTATAGCTTTGTAGAGAATGTCTTCACGGACCTAGAGGATATAACCTGGCTAGGTATGTAGATGTTGTTTGGGCAAAATATTGTTACTAAACGATTAAAAACTGTAATATGGTACTTCTTTTGCACCCCATGTTTCTTTTAAACCAGAGAACATTAAAAAAATATTTTTGAATCCTTTATAACTTGACGAACAAATAAAAATATGAATTTAGTACTTTTTGGATATTCGGACGTTTAAGGGGTGAAAATTGTACCTATTTTTGGTACTTTTTTATAAAACATTGTTTTTGGTTTATTAACCTATACATATGAATACATAATAACGGGCTCCCAATACGATGTTGCAACTTTTTGGAAAAGAATTTTTATTTCGTTAATGGGGAGGAAAAAAGTACCAAAAGGAGTAAAAACGGGAAATTTGATTTTATTCAAGAAACACTAAATATGCTAATTTGGTGTTATTTGGAACACCGGTACCAAGTGATATTTTTTGGTACTTTTTCATTCTCCAACTGGTACTTTTTGAGTTTTCTATGATATTGAAATCGAAACATGAAATTTATAATTAAGGGACTTTTCTGAACTTTTTGGTTCTACAAAGGTACTTTTTGAGTTTTCTATAAAATTTAACCTAGAAACATGAAATTAAGCAAGTAGAGTCCGGAGAAAATGAGAAGCTATAAAATGGGACTTATTGGTACTTTATCGTACTTCTACTGGTACTTTTTGGACTTAGAACTTAGAAACATGTAATTAAGCACTTGAGAATCTATAAAAGTGGACTTTTTGGTATTTTTTCGTTCTTCAAAAGGAACTTTTTGAATTTTCTATAATATTAAACCTAGAAACATGAAAGCATGTAGAGCCCCGATTAAGTGGGAACCTGTAAAAGGGGACTTTTTGGTTCTTTAAAAGGTACATTTTAAGTTTTTGTATAATAATGAACCTAGAAACGTGAAATTAAGGTCCTATAAAAGGGGACTTTTTGGTACTTTTTCGTTCTTCAAAAGGTACTTTTTGAGTTTTCTTTTAAATTGAACATAGAAACATGAAATTATGCACGTAGAGCCCGGAGTAAATGAGAATTTATAAAATGGCACTTTTTGGTACTTTTTCGTTCTTTGACTGGTACGTTTTGAGCTTACTACAAAATTTGAACCTCGAAACATGAAATTAAGCACTTAGAGCCTGGAGTAAATGAGAATCTATAAAAGGGGAACTTTATCGTACTTCTACTGGTACTTTTTGAGTTTTCCATAAAATAAACCTAGAAACATAAAAATAAATATGTAGAGCCCGGAGTAAACTATAATCTATAAAAAGGGACTTTTTAGTACTTTTTCGTTCTGCGACTGGTACTTTTTGAATTTTTTATAATATTGAACCTAGAAACATGAAATTAGGAATGTACAGCCCGGATTAAGTGTTAACATATGAAAGGGGATTTTTTGGTACTTTTTCGTTCTTCAAAAGGTATTTTTTGAATTTTCTATAATATCGAACCTATAGACATGAAATTAAACCTGAAGGGCATGGAGTAAGTTAGAACATATAAAACGGGACTTTTTGGTGCTTTATCGTTCTTCAACTGGTACCATTTGAATTTGCTATTATAATGAGCCAAAAAACATAAAACTAAGCAATCAGGGACTTGAGTGAATGAAAATTTAAACTGGAGTATTTCTGGTAATTTTTCGTTCTTTAACTGGTGCTTTTTGAATTTTCTAAAATATTGAATATATAAACATAAAATTAAACACGCAGTATCCTAATTGAACAAAAATTTATCTCGCTTACGTCCATTTTGCAAAAAGTTCTCGATATCAATCGAAATCTCTATAGGCCATAATTGACCCTGCCCCCTTCAATAATTGATTTTAACGTTTTCTACGTACTTAATAATACCATAATAAAACAATTTTTGTTGGAACGAAAATTTTGAGGATCGGTCCGCCAATATAACTCTCTTACAGAAAATCAGTTTATAGCTAATACATCATTCCAAAAGTTATCATTATGATAGATTTATGGTAGAATTAAAAAAAAATACTTCAAATTATAGAGAACTTTGTCCATAATTGACCCAATTTCACATTTAAGTCTCTAATCCGAAAATCACGGTGACGTTCTTATTAATCTAATGATCAAAGTCCATACATATATATATATGTATATGACCATTTCCGAAATTTGCTTTTTTACGACAAATGATTTGCCGAATATAACTCTTACTCCTTACTTATTTTAATCATAAAGAAATGATTCCTTAAATAGGAATAGTCTGCCTTTAGAGTTGCGAGTTTTCATACACTCTAATAATGTTTTCAAAGTGAAACTTTTGGAATATTTTTCAATCTCTGTGACCCTTAAGCTCCCATATGAATTAAATAGAAAAATTCATATTTTACTGAAGAACATTTAGAGAAATTGCAATAATTTACGTGGAATCTCCCATATGTAACAAATTGTATATCTGGAAAACCATTGTAGTTAGAATCATCAAAATCGTTAAGGGTAGCACAGCACACTGGGTATAGCTAGTAAATAAACAAATAAAATATCTTTGTTTTTACGTTATTGATAATTTTCTTAATGCAAAATTTTTTAGAAACATATTTTCTGCAAGATGTTTTATATGGAGGATAGGGTTAAATATCGGCAGATCCTCGTAAAACTTGGAGAAAGGATTTGTTTTTAATTTTTAAGAATTTTTTATTCATCCCTGCATAATTTCTCACACAACTTTTGAGCTTGCTCTGTTTTGTTGTTATAAACAATATATTTGCTTCCAAAATCCCACTTTCTGATCTCTCGGATTCCGTTTTTATTTAAAATCGTTGAAAATTTAAAAACTAAACGTAGTTGAAAACTTAGCCGGCTTACAGTCGATTTTAAGCCGCCGCCGACATATTTGGTTTCAGTCGCCGCCGCCGTTAATATTTGGCGCAGGGCGCAGGGCTCTGATTGACTGTCCTCTGCAATTATTTAACAGAAGAAAGTGTTGCAGGCAACAAGTTTAAATTATTTTCCACTAAAATTTAATTTTTTCTAAAGCAGTAAAGTTTTTATTTTAGTTTAAAAAGTTTTCTTTTTTATATTTTTTATTAGTAAGCATTTAATAACCTTAAAACTTTCTATAAATTTACAATTAAATAAACTGTTTGCAAATTTTCCCAATTTTTTTTTTCTTGGAGGTGAAAAAAACAATTTAGCAGTGAGCAATGTCGGCTTCACGTATTTTCAGTGTTGTGGGCCAATTGTCGAGAAGACAATTAATGCAAAATAAGTGCAATCGTGGTAAGTGGACCATATAAATATTTTTATACTTTTAAAATTAAATT
Organism: Lucilia sericata; assembly: GCF_015586225.1. Classification (NCBI taxonomy): domain Eukaryota; kingdom Metazoa; phylum Arthropoda; class Insecta; order Diptera; family Calliphoridae; genus Lucilia; species Lucilia sericata. Next base: position 164,517 of record NW_023994651.1, on the reverse strand, counting down.
TAGTTAAATTTGTGTCCCAATTTTCAAGATTTGCAATCTGTTTTGTTGTTGTTTGTTTGTTTTTTGATTAGTGTATACAACAACCCAACCAACCAGACCGGACCGGACTTTGAACTTTGTACTGTATACGACGAAGTGTTTGTCAGTGTCTAAGTTGTTGGTTTTTATTTTTGTTATGACGATAATAATAACTATTTTCTAATAATTGTTGTTATTTTTTTTAGTTATCTCTTAGACATTTTATTAAATTGTAGATTTTTTATTAGATTTGTATTGTTTTTCTTTTTAGTTATTGCCCAAAATGTAAGACTGATGTCGGCCGCTACTGCGGGCCAGAAAAATTTACGGACCAAAGTAGTAGATGGTGTTTTGGTAGTGACTTTGGATTGTCCCGGTGTCAAGGTTAATTCTTTGGGTGAGGCTGTTAGCCAGGAATTCGAACAAGTCCTTAAGGAATTGGAAACCAATGCTCAAGTCAATTCCGCTGTTTTGATTTCTGCCAAACCTGGCTGTTTTATAGCCGGTGCTGATATTGGCATGTTGGAGAAGTGTGAAACAGCCGCTGATGCCACCCGCGTGTCCAAAGATGCTCAATACATGTTTGAACGCATAGAGCGTAGCCGCAAACCCATTGTGGCCGCCATTAATGGTGTCTGTTTGGGTGGTGGTTTGGAGTTGGCTTTGGCTTGCCACTATCGTGTTGCCACCAAGGACAAAAAGACTAAATTGGGTTTACCCGAAGTAATGTTGGGTCTTTTGCCCGGCGGTGGTGGCACCGTGCGTCTACCCAAATTGACCGGCCTACCCACTGCACTCGACATGGAATTGACTGGTAAGCAATTGCCTGCCGATCGTGCTAAACGCGCTGGTATTGTTGATTTAGTAGTAAGTCCTTTGGGCCCCGGTCTTGCTCCTGCCGACCAAATGACCATTGAGTATTTGGAGAAGGTGGCCGTGCAAGTAGCCAACGATATTGTTAGCGGTAAGATAAAGGTGAGTTGTTAACTCTTAAGTCTTCCTGAAACCTTATTTTAAAACTTTTAAATTAAACTAGGTCAACCGCGAAAAATCTGGCTTAGTCAACAAACTTACCGCCTTGGCCATGGACACTGATTTTGTTAAGAACAAAATTTTCGACACTGCCCGCAAGCAAGTAATGAAAATGACCAATGGTTTGTATCCTGCCCCCTTGAAAATTCTCGATGTCATACGCACTGGTGTAGATAAGGGACCCGTAGCTGGTTATGCTGCCGAAAGTGAAGGTTTTGGTTATTTGTCTGCCACTCCCGAATCCAAGGGTTTGATTGCTTTGTTCCGTGGTCAAACTGAATGCAAGAAAAATCGTTTTGGCAAACCTCAACGTGAAGTGAAAACTTTGGGTGTCTTGGGTGCTGGTCTTATGGGTGCCGGTATTGTTCAAGTCACTGTCGATAAGGGCATCAAGACTGTCATGAAAGATGCCACCGATGCTGGTCTAGCACGCGGTATCGGACAAGTACAAAAGGGTCTTGAAACTGCTGTCAAACGTAAACGTATTTCTGGCTTGGAACGTGATCAAGTCCTTTCGAATTTGGTTTCCACTTTGGATTACAATGAATTCAAAACTGCCGATATGGTCATAGAGGCTGTATTCGAAGACATTAAGATTAAGCACCGTGTCATCCAAGAACTCGAAGCTGTTGTACCTCCTCACTGTATTATTGCCACCAATACTAGCGCTATCCCCATTACCAAAATTGCTGCCGGTAGCTCTCGTCCTGAGAATGTTGTTGGCATGCACTACTTCTCGCCTGTAGATAAAATGCAATTGTTAGAAATCATTACTCATCCTGGCACTTCTAAGGATACCATTGCCTCTGCCGTAGCCATGGGCTTGAAACAGGGCAAGGTTGTTATTACTGTAGGAGATGGTCCTGGTTTCTATACCACTCGTATTTTGGCCACTATGTTGTCGGAAGCTATACGGTGAGTAATTATAAGAATTTTTGGTTCAAATTTTGAGTGAAATTTTCTTTGGAAATTCGATTTTTGTGAAAAAATTGGAACATTTAAGATCGAATAATTGCAAAATTTAAAATTTTTTGTCAAATTTTGTAAAAATTACTTTTTTAATGAAAAAATCAAATTTTTAATTTTTTTGTAATTTTTGAATTTTTACTAAAATTTCGGATTTTTTTTTTTGAAAAATTAAATTTTTTAGAAAAATTTAAAATTTTAATGAAATTTAGAAATTTTAGTTAAAATCTCGAAAATTTTTCAAATATATAATTTTTGGGGAAAATTGTCGATTTTTAAAGAAAATTCAAATTTATTTTAAAATTTCGAATTTTTCAAAAAAATGTGGAATTTTTAGTAAAAATTAAATTTTTTTAAATAAAAAGTTTTAAATTTTATTAAACTCTTTCTTCCAGTTTACTACAAGAAGGAGTTGACCCCAAAGAACTTGATGCTCTCTCCAAGAAATTCGGTTTCCCAGTAGGCGCCGCCACCTTGGCCGATGAGGTAGGCATTGATGTAGGTTCTCACATTGCTGTCGATTTGTCCAAATCCTTTGGTGAACGTTTCAGTGGCGGCAATTTGGCCGTTATGCAAGACATGGTTATGGCTGGTTTCTTGGGTCGCAAATCCGGCAAAGGTATCTTTATGTACGACAGCCAAACCAAGGGCAGCCGTCCTGTCAATATGGAAGCACAAGAAATTCTTAAACAAAAGTATGCCTTAGTATCCAAGGGTGCCAATACACCCGAAGACATGACCTTACGTATGGTATCACGTTTCGTCAACGAAGCTGTTTTGTGTTTGGAAGAGAAGATTTTACACAATCCCTTGGAAGGTGATGTTGGTGCCGTATTCGGTCTTGGTTTCCCACCATTCTCCGGTGGTCCCTTCCGTTGGGTTGATCACTTCACAGCTGCTAAATTGGTCGACAAAATGTACTCGTATGCTGACCTTTATGGAGCTCCCTTCAAGCCTGCCCAAACTTTAGTCGATATGGCTAAAGATACCTCGAAGAAATTCTATCCTAAGAATACTGGTGCCTCTGCCAGTTCTAAATTGTAAAATGTTAACTCTTAGTTACTAAGTTTAGAAGTCGCCGAAGTGTTTAACACTTAACTGAACCTTAAAGTAATTTATATTCATTTTTTTTTTTTTTTTATTTCTATTTTATATATTTTGTAAACGAAAGAAATTCGACAGTTTAACTGCATTTAAAAAAACAAAGTCCTCTTATGTCATTTAAAACTCTATTGCAAATAGACTTATTTAAGCATATTATGAAAATATAATCTGAAATTTATTTTTAAAAACATTTTAAATGAAAGTTGGTTTTTTTAGCAGAAAAAGGTCTAATTGGGAGTTTATAAATCTAAAATTTTGTAACGTAAGAGTAAGGAATTAGAACTGGAACTGCAACAAACTAAAACTTTAATGAACTATGTAGAACTGAATTAGAAATGAACTAATACTGAACTAGAATTAAAGTAAAACTGGACTCAAACTGAACTAGAACTGTATTAGGATTTAACTAGAACTCAACTAGAACTGAAGTAGAGGTGAACTAGAACGGACTAAAACTGATCTAGAACTAAACTAGATATGGATTATAACTAGTCTAGGAATGAACTATAACTGAATTATAACTTAACTAGAACTGAACTAGCATTGAACTAGAACTGAACTAGAAATTATATAGAATTGAACTCAACTAGAACTGATGTAGAACTATACTAGAACCGGAGTTGAACTAAAATACATTTGATTTCAAATATCTTACTCAAGGAATTGCTAAAATCGAATTGCTCCGGCCATCCTTTTAAAAATCGCTTTCAATTATTTTAAAACATTTTACATAATTTCTTTTATTTACATTATTTTGACTAAATAATTAAAAAATATATATATTAATAAAGAAAAAAAAAGAAAACAACATTTTTGAATACAACTACTACATACACTATTTTTTGAGCAAACATTTAAGATAATGATGATGCAGAGCCGATTCAATATAGATATGGATATAATAAAATATAAATTACATTTTATAGGACAATTTGTATTTTGTAATTTGTAACATTTAAAATGGAAAGAATTACATTTATCTACAGAATAATGTAGTTAAAGAAAATAAAAATAATAAGAGAAAAAAAAAAACTTTGAACACAGCTCTGCTAATATAAATTTTTTCTATTTACCCCAATATTTGTTTTAAAAACTAACAATAATAAAAACACGAGAGTTTCTGTTTACTTGCGCCAATCCCTAGAGGAAGTTCGTCGGGTTTTCGGTGTATTTAAGTTTTGACTAGTTGCGTTAGCATTTGTACTTCTTTCGAGTGGAAACCGCTCGACCACATCATCAATTAATTCTAAAATGCCTATTTTAAGTTTACGTTTCTGTTGCGGCGTCAGGCCCGCAATGTCTGGTAATATGCTGCGGAAAAACTCCATATCGGCTTGTTCGCCGGCATACATATGCAGTTGTCCGGTGGTGGTAGCTTCGCTGGCATGGCACTCAGTTTTAATGCGTTTAGGTTCGTGACCAAAATCGTGTGAATCTCGACGCATGCTGGCGTTTTGGTAGGAGATATCTTGAACACCATCAGATGTTCGTAGTTCGGATAGTTGTACATCGGGTATAAAGTTTTGCAAGGTATTTGCACTGGCCGTATCGCTAAGAGCGGGCGAGGAACGGTTTTGTTGTTGTTGCTGTACATGTAAACTGGCCGTTATGGCGGGATCAAAAGCATCGATGGTTTCTTCATCATCATTGTCCGAGAGAGAATGTTTAACCTGCAAATGCTGGTGTTCCTGGGACAGCTTGAAATTGGGTTGTATCAACACTTGCAAGGAAGCTGGATTTGTATGGGTTTGTTGGTTAAGTTGTTGTTGCTGTGAATATTGAAATAAGGTAGCCAAACTGTTGTTGCCATCCAACGAATTTCGGGTAGATTTAAGAAAAGGTAAGAGAAAAGCCATATGCTCGGTAAGGTAATAGGGTTTGTGTTGAGGATCCGAGCCACTTTGCTGTTTAATGTAACGTGACAAACAAGCCCTCAAATTGCGCCAACGTTCCTTGCAGTGTATGACTAAAAATCAAATACATTTTAATCCCCTTAGTAAAATGACATAAACCACACGTTTTTCTCTACTTACCACTTTCTTTTGTTTCTATGGATATTTGCAACCAGGCCTTTTCCTGATTATCACGATTCCTATATTCCGGCACCTTTTTGTCATACAAACACTTGTGATTTCTCACCAGATTCACAAAGCGTATGTTGAAGTCTTCATCGGTCTGCATAGTGCGAGAAAAATTTTGTGAATTGGATAGATTGGACAGAGAGTTGAAAATGGGGGTTATAGTTACAGCTCGTTGTGTTGCGGTTGTAGATAAAGGGCTTACTGTTGTTGTGGTAATTGGTGTGGAGCTGGCAGCCGGCACAGCAAGAGCAGCAGCACAGTTCGTGGCTAAAGTTGCAGGATCCATATTGTTAGTTGTATTACCTGTTGTTGTTGTTGTCCCGTTTGTGGTTATAGTATTATTATTTGGTGTAGTATTGCTATTATTGTTATTGTTTATTTTAGGATCCTGTTTACTATTGGTATCTGTAGGAACCGATGTTGTTGTTGTCATTGTTGTTCAAAAACTTAACAAATTTGGCTGCGGTGGTGAAAATTTAACCTGTAAAAGGAATTTGGTTAAACATTAAAAATATATTAAAAATTTGTAAACCAAAAATATTCAATTTGCTTTCAGTATTTATTTATACAAATTTGAAATCCGTTTCAAAATACATAGGTATTTAACGTTTATAAATGTTAAGAGTTCATCCCTTCAAGAAATCATCCCCAAATTAATTTATAAAAATTGGGCGCGCTTTTTGTGATTCCTACACTTTGTTTTTTACTTTTTCCCTTTTTTGTTTTCTTTATTTATTTTATTTTTTACAGTAAAATACAAAACAGTGTTACCATAATGTCAAAAAAATATAAACTTTTTTACTTTTTCATTTGTGTTAAAAATCTAATAAAAAATTAATAGAAAATCTACTTTAGTTTTTCAAATACCTATATATTTTAAAAATCTTGTGTCACATTTTTTCCAGCAAAACAAAAAACGTATCCACGGTAACACCGCAAGCAACCAACTCGTATTTGTCAGATACATGCATGTAAATAAAACCAATCAACCATCCGTACGTAGATACACTTGTTTAGCACTTTCGAAAGCTTTAAGCTTTCCTCTCAAACGCTTTGACAGGGTTACTAAATAGTTTTTAAAAATGTGCTATTTGGGTTAGAGAGTAATTTTTTCGACTAAATTTTTTTATACATAATTACACAGCCCAACACATTTTAACCAAGAGACCGAATTTGAAATCGGATTTTTTGCATATGTCGATATATCCATGACTGCACCATTATTGCCAGGCCACAACATTGATGACTTGTCCAAATTAGTGAATAGCTACCTCAATGTCATTCATTTCTTTATAGTAGTTAACAGTGGGTAAATACTCTAGAACTCTTTTCACCACCGAAACCAATGAAGTACGGCTGGAGCTAAACGTTGAAGTCAATGGCGCCAGAATTTCGACTCTAAACCATCCGTAATTGTAGCTGTAACGTTTGACAGCCTCTTTAATGCCTCCGCTCATTCCAGTCTAGCAGAAATTTCGATGTAGGAACAAGGTACTATAAGCACTTGTTTGATACCAAATGATTGCCCTATCTACAATATAACGAAGTTTGAGTCCCGGAGGGGAGAATGTACGACTATATATAGCGCTTAATGACGCATGTACGGCAGCACTCGACGATATTCATACAGAAACGGTAAACACAGTAGTTGCAGATTATCGCATCAATATCGTGTTTGGAGGTCTCCAACCACATACTGTAAAACAAAATAGTTCTGGCAGAACTGAGATCTAAATAGAGCAATTGACTAAATGTCTATTGATCTCTTATAGACCGCACCATCTTAAAAATATGTCCTGCCTGTGGTGAAGGTCCTCATGATACACTTCACCTTTTTGATCTCACAGCCAATTCCACCACACTGACCTGAAAACCAGTGGATTCATTCAGTTAAAGTTGCACAACATATTGGCCTTGATATCAACGAGAACAACAAGAAACGCACAATAGCAACTAGGTGTATTAATTGAGTATCTAACTTGAAAACAACATAAAGTTGTATTCGAATAATACTTTGGCAACCCTTTCCTCAAAGTATTTGTTGTTTTGAAAATAATTTACAATATTTCTTCTACCTTCTTTCTATATTGTCTGTCTGTCCATATGACGATTGTCTCTTCACACTATTCTAATACCAACAGTGTACACAGCACAGTGTGTCAAAAGAGCTTTTCTCATTTACACAAAAACGAAAAAAAAGAAGAAGACGTGTTGACAAAAAGCTCTTCCTCAAAACAACACACCACTGTGTGTTAGTTAGTCGTCGTAGTTTTTGGCTCGTCAGACAACTCAAATCAACTCACAAATGACAAACAATTCGAATGTTGTATTGTGTATTGTTGTTTTTATTTTATATATTTTTTTTCTTTTTTCTGTATTTTTTTATTATTTGTTTTTGTATATTTGTTTTTAGTAGAAAGAAATATAAAGGCGCGAACGTTAAAGTAGAATGAGTTTAGTTGAAGGTGGTGGGGGGTTATAGGGGATATTTTTTTTCTTTTTGGTTGGGGGAGGTGGCGTGAGGGGAAATGTTGTGGTATTATGTGCTGCTGCTGCTGGCTGTTGTTTCTGTTTTTGATGGTTGTTTTGTTGTTCGGTTGGTTGGCGGGCGGGTTGGTTGGCTGTTAGAGTCTTTAGAATTTTATTTTTTTTTTGTATTTGTATATTGTTTGTGTGTAAATTGTTGTTGTTTTTGTAATTGTTTCTCTGTTTTTAGTTGTGTTTATCTCTACGTTGTTGTTTTTTATTATTTTTATTATTTATTTTTTCATTTTGTTGGTTTTGTTTTGTACTCAGATGCTCCTCATACTTTTTTAGTTTTGTTTGTTTTTGTTGTTTTTATACGAACTATTAACATATAATAATAATATAAAAACAATAACAACAATTATAATAAAATGCGATACCAAAACAATAACAACAACAACATTAACGAGAACAATAACAAAGTACAAATATCTGTATCTGTTGTTTAAAGAATAGTCACCAATATTGCTGTTGTTGTTATTATTACTGTTTGTTTTGTTGTAGTTGCTATTGTTATATGTATGTATGTACTTGTTGTTGTTGTTTTAGAGCTTATGCTGAATATACTTTTTTTAGTTACTGCTGCTATTGTTGTTGTTTGCTGTTGGTTTTGTTGTTTGTTTTATATTTTAGTTATCTATACTTTTGTAAATACATAAACATACATATCAGTAGCAGTCAGCAGCAGAAAATTTTTCTATATTTCGTTACTTTTTTACCATTTCTTTAACCAAAAACTATTTTAAATTATTTTTGAATCTTTAATTTGTTGATTTTTTTTATAAATACATGTGTTTAAAGAAAAACTATAACATAAAAAATGTGTGTTTACCTTTGGGTTAGATTTTTTTCTTTTTTTTTATTTCTTTGGATTTTATAGATATTTTCTTTTATTAACTACGTTACATTTGAATATTGAGTTTATTTTTAAAATTTAGTTTAGAATTAAAACTTTTTTTAGTTAAATTTTATAAATTTTTTTTGTAACATAACATATTTAACTTTTCAATTTGTCATTTTAGTTTCTTTCTCGATGTTTTTTCGTCACTTTAGTTTAATATAGTTTTAGTTATTTTTCAAAAAATGTATTTTATTTAACACACCAAAAAAAAAAAAAAACTTTGTTTATTTAACACAATTTCAATGTATAGTTGTTGTTGGTTGTTTGTTAAAAGCGTTTGTAAGTGTGTGTGTGTATTTTGTAGAATTATAAATTTTTTATATATTTTTTTGTTGGCTTTAGCAATTGTTGTTTAGTTTTACAAACTATACTTCTCGCTACAAAACAAATGTTTTCCGTATCAGGCAACCTAAGCAACTAAACAAAACATACAAAGCACAGAACACAAACAGCACATCGCAGCACAGCACAGCACCTCCTCATTGTACGTAACAACAACAGCAGCAGCAACAGCAACAACAATAATAAATAATACACTCTCCTCGTTTCAAAAACAACTTTACAGACGACATAGTACATACAATTGTACAAACAGACAGACAGACGGACAGTCACACATGTGAAATGACTGACATACGAGCACACTACACTAAACTACACTCACCAATACTCATTCTTCTCAACTTTTTGTTTTTGTTCGTACTGTTTCTTCTTTAAAAATAACGTGTGTTTGTTCGTTCGTATGTATTGTATGTCGTCGTGTATATTGTTTTTCTTATTTCTTTTTATCACACTCACAAAACGACACGAGCAACTTTCAGCGAACAATTTTTAGTCTTATCGTTAAATATAAAAACAACAACAACGCTACTCACAGCTTTCGCATAAAACAAACAACACACAACTTTTACCTCCCCACCACCTCACTACACCAACAACAACAACTACAACAATAGACCCACAATGGGCTGCTGTTAAACGGGCACAATGTGTTTGTTTGTTATCAGTGAAGCAACACACTTTTTTTTAAGAAAAAGCTTTTTTTGTGTTTATTTTTCACATTTTTTTTCCATATTTTGTTTCAGTTGTACTTTTGCTATCTATACATAATAAAATACGAACTTTACATGGCACGAGATGTTGTTTTGTTTATAAAATCTATTATGTTTAAAAAGCTTTAGTTAAAACTAAAGCTTTTGTTATTTACTTAAAAGTTTCAGTAAAAAAACAAACTTATTCGTAGAAATGTTGTGTAATGACTTTAAGTATACGTAATTTTGTGTATAGATGTCGCTGTATTTCCGTTTTAAACTTTAAGGAAACAGTGGGACAAAAGTGGTTTTAAATGGATGTGCAATGTTTCCTTTTAAAACTTAAAAAGCCGTCTAGTTATCTATAGAAATTGCAGCGAAGAGTTTTCTATTGAAGAGCGAAGAGTTTTTTGCCAAAAATTTATTGCAGCAAAGAGTTTTACATTAAAGAAAAGAGTATCTTTTGAGAATTCAATGCTGTCAAGAGTTTTCTATTGAGAATTCTATTTTCTATTAAGAAATTCATTTTGGCGAAGTGTTTTTTATGGAAAATTCTGTGCTACAAAGTAAAAATTCAATGCGGCGAAGAATTTCCAATTGAAAATTCATTACAGCGAGTTTGGAAAATAGTTTTTATTGACAATTCAATGCTGTAAAGAGTTTATTATTGAAAATCAATCGTGGCGAGAAGTTTTCTATCGAAAAAAGTTTATATTGTGAATTGTAAAAGCTTTCTATTAAGAATTCATTGCGGCCAAGTGTTTTAATATTGTAAAAAGAGTTTCTAAAGAGAATTTAATACGGTTAAACGTTTTATATTAGAGATTCAACACGGCGTTGAATTTCTATTAAGAATTTAATTGCAGCGAAGTGTTTTTCTATTGAAAATTCAATGCGGCGACGAATTAAAAGTAATACACGTACTCCTTACAAAACTACGGGGAGACTGACATCAAGAGAGAACATCTCTGTGTATTTTCCTTTATTATTGTGAATGATTAACATTCACATTTAATAGAGTATTAAGTAAAAAACAGAAAGCTTTCCTACACATGGACTTTTACACACACTCTCTTTCTTGCTCATTAACACCATATGAAAAGCTCTTTTATGTATAGATATTTCTAAACTTTTCAATACAACTGCATATAATAATAACAAAACATAAGAATAAGAAAAAATATAGTGTCCTATATTTTTCTACACACAAAAAGGACTCTCGTGACAAGCAACAAACACAAACCACAACAGCAACAACAACAACAACAAAAGTAATAATATCAAGTCCGAAAAATACTATTTATTTAGTTCAGTTGTTGTGTAGAGTGTAATGAAGACAGATGATGGACGATGAAGAATGGCGGTGGTGCATTGAAATGTTCTATTAAAGTAAAAGTGTTGTTGTTATTGTTTTAAACGGGCAAAAAGTTTAATTTATATAAAGAAATATTTAAGCTTTCTATTAACAAATTATTTCTTTTTAAACCAAAAACAAGTTAAAAGTTAAATAGAAGAAATTAAATTAAAGTGTTTTTAACAAAAAAAGTGTTTGTAAAATTTTTTTTGGTAAAAAATCGATGATTGCATTGTGTAGATACAGTAAGAAAATCCAAGAAAATAACAAATCTATGTAGCTACCTGTAGATATACGAAAGCATTAATACATACTACATAACAAATACATACAAACCTTATGTACTATATACAAACATTTACGTTTTATGTATGTATGTTTGAGTATGTATGTTTGAGTAAGTGCCCCGTTAAAAGAAATTATAGGCAAATAGTCCTTGTTATAAATGAATAAAATACGAACGGACGACACGTTTTTCAAACTCAATTAAATTAGACATATTTAATAAGCCACAACGAAAGTTAATGTTGCTTTTCTTTCTTGCCTTTTCCTTACTTCCTTCCTTTCTTTCCTCATGTCCTTTTTCAAACTATTAATCATTGTTTATGAATAGCGGGCCTTACGTTAAAAAGCTGATTTTCCCTGTGACTTATTTCTTAACACATGTTTTAGTTGTTTGTTTTGTTTTATTAGTTTTTTTTTAAGTCGACTAGCCCACTTTGGTTGATTCCAACATAATTTGTTTGTTATTGGCCCAAGGACGAATTTTATTAAAAATACTGCATATCAGTCCATGATTTTAACTATCACCTATCCAAAACGGTCATACATAGTTAGGCGAAACATTTTCTTTAAGGCGAAATATTTTCTATACAATATGTAATACTTTAAAGTATTTTTTGAAGAAAATTAAAAAACAAAGTTTTTTTATAGAAAATTTTATGCGGCGAAGTAATTTCTATATAAAATTCAAAATTCGCCGTAAAGATTTTAAGCAGCAAAGTAACTGTTATATAAAATTCAATGCGGCGAAGTAATTTCTTTAACAAATTTGGTAAAGCAAACAATTTTCTGTAAAAAAATCATTGCGGCGAAATATTTTTTGTATAAAATTGAATCAGCCGATGTATTTTTTGCAGAAATTTTTTAAGGTGAATTAATTTCCATAGAAAATGCAAACGGCCAAGAATGTTTTTATGAAAATTCAATGCGGCGAAGTAATTTCTTTAACAAATTTAGTAAAGCGAACAATTTTCTGTAAAAAAATCAATGCGGTGAAATATTTTCTGTATAAAATTGAATCAGCCGATGTATTTTTTACAGAATTTTTTTAAGACGAATTAATTTCCATAGAAAATTCAAGTATATTTTATTAAAAAAATTTGTAAGGCGTACTGTTTTCTATAAAAAATTCAATGCGGCGAAGTATTTTCTACTTAAAATTTAATGAGGCGATGTTTTTTTGTAGAATTTTCCATGCGGCGAAGTATTTTTTGTAGAAAATTCAATGCGACGAAGTACTTTCCATAGAAAATTCAATGCAGTAAACTATTTTTATCGAAAATTGTATGCGGCGAAGGAATTTTTATAGAAAATTCCATGCGGCGAAGTAATTTTAATAGAAAATCTTATGCGGCGGAATATATTTTTTAGAAAATTTAATGGGGCGAAGTATTTGTAATGAAAAAACTAATGCGGCGAAATATTTCTATAAAAAATTGTACGCGGCAAAGTAATTTAATAGCAAACTTTATGCGGCGAAGTACTTTTTTTCAATACGGTTAACTATTTTTATAGAAAATCATATGCTGCAAAGTATTTCTAATAGAAAATCTTATGCGGCGAAGTACTTTCTATAGAGAATTCAATGAGATGAACTGTTTTTATAGAATATTGTATGCGGCGAAATATTTTCTATACAGAATGTATTTCTAGACAAAATACATTGTGGTGAAATATTTTCTGTAGAAATTTCAATAGAATATAGAAAATTTAATAAGGCGAATTTAGTTAATTTACAGCGAATTATTTTCTAGATACATATATTTCTCTCATTGTAATGATATTTAAAAAATATTTAAAAGCTATTTGTTCAAAAAAAAAAAAAAATACAACTCTAATGCAGTGTAAAAGTCTGATTAGCCTATAATAATGAATTTTTAATTTAGGCCAAAGAAGGGTATTTGAACAAACGCCGCCGCCACGACCCACTTTAAAGTACTCTCAGCAAATGTAGTACAAAGTGAAAAAAGAAAAAAACAAACACCTGAAAGGTGAACTAAATGCCCAACTCAATCAAACCTAAAACAAAAACATCAAATGAAGAAGAACAAAAATTATAAATTAACGAAATACCTGAGAAAATGCAAAATAAACAGAAAAAATAGGTAAAGAAAACAATAACAACAAACTAACCACAAATATAAAAGCTTTTTTTTTTTGTTGTAAAACAAACAGATAATAAATAATGTGAAAAGCTCTCGAAAAAAAGAGATTCAATTGAATTTCAATGTCTTTTGCTGGCGCTCTTTTTTGCCTGCATAAAGGCAAAAGGAAGGAAGTCAGTCTAGCAATTCAGTGTAAAACGAACCACTTTTACGAAATCAACTCTCGCGCGATATTAGATTTATTATAATTAAACAATTGTTTTAAAGAAAATAAGAAATAAATTAATTATTAAAGAGAATTTGTTAAAAAAAATAATTGTTGAAATATAAAAAAATAAAAGAAAATATTGAAGGAAATTAAACAAAAGTGCAAGAAGCTTTTAATTGTTAAGGTTAATAAACAAAATTGTGACAAAGTGTAAATAAGGCTTTGGTAAACAAGTGTTAAGGCTTAATTTAAATTTTTAAAAATTCATAAAAAAATCAAAAGAAATCTTAGTTATAATAACAAAGGATAATAAAGCATACTCTTTGTTGTTATATGTGTTTGTTTAACAGTGTTTAAGTAAATCTCAAATTTGTTTGTGTTCAAGTACAGGTGTATGTATGTTTATAGGTATTTGATAGATATTTGTAGAAATATATTTTATATATTATATACATATGTACATATGTTTGTACATACATATTTTTGTATATTATTTATTTTAAAGCAACACAATGGTGGGAAATTTTACTTTTCTGTATTTTTACATTGTTTATTTATTTTAAATATCAAAAACATTTTAATAAAAATGAAAAGCAAAAACAAATTGTACAATAACACTTGTGTCACTGTTTTATTCCGCGGCCGAGTGAATCATAAATTTCCTGCGAAAAATGCTTGCAAAAAGTATTTAAATACATTTATGTACATATGTATAAATGTGTGTATGTTTGTACAATGGCGAGCAATCATTTTTTCAGTTTTTTTCTGTTTTTTGATGACATTATGACGAAATGTGAATATTTGGCTATACATATCTTTCGAGCTATTATAATTAAAAGTATATAAAATTAAGGAAATAACAATAATTACTCGTGTTTCAAGATGTCCAAAAGTAACTTAAAATAACAATTATTACCCTCCTGTTTAAGCTTAATTACCTTCTAACAGTTAATTAAAACTTAAAATGCTTTCTAAAGTTTCACCTAAATGAATTGTTGTTTCTTTTTTTTTTTTGGGCAAAATAATATCTTCTTTGGTTTTTTAACTTAACTATGATGCAATATTGTGGATGGCTAATCCTTTAAAAGTTAAGACCAAAATTATATATGAAGAACAAAAAATGTAGGTCAAAAGACTCACACAAGATTCTCTTTCTACCATCTTCCTTTAACACAAACTGAAACCAACAACAATAATTTATACAAGTAGTTTAGGAGCTTAAACACTTTTTCTTTCATTTCATTTAAAAATCGTTTTTTTTAAAACGATGAATTAAAATGTACTTATAGAGCAGGCAGGGGCTAACTATGGCCCTTCATAATGATTTTTCTGTGGGAAATTTAATAAGGCGAAGTATTTTATAAAGAAAATTCCTTGTTATAAAGTAAATTATATAAAATGTTCAATGCGGCGAAGTATTTTCCATAGAAATTTTCATGCGGCGAAGAAATTTTTAGTGAAAATTCAATGCGGCGAAGTACTTTCTCTAGAAAATTATATGCGGCGAAGAAAATCTAATGCAATGAAGTATTTTATAAAGTAAAATCTATGCGGCATAGTAATTTCTATAGAAAATTCTATGCGGCGAAGTATTTACTATAGAAAATTCAGTGCGGCAAGTAATTTTTATAAAAAATTTCATACGGCGAAGTATTTGCTATTCAAAATTACATGCGACGAAGTATATTTCATATATCATTCATTCAATATGGCGAACTATTTTATATAGAAAACAAAGTAATTTCTATGCGGCGAAATGTTTTGTATGGAAAATTCTGTGCGGCAATGTAATTTCTATAAAAAATTCAATGCGGCGAAGTACGTTAAAGTAATTTCTATAGAAAGTTCATTGCGGTGAAGGCTTTTTGCAGTAAATTCAATGCGACGAAATAATTTCTATAAAAAATTTAATGCGGCGTAGTATTTACAATAGATACATGAGGCGAAGTATTTTCTATTCAATACAGCGAAGTATATTTCATAGAACATTTATGAAGCGAAATATTTTTACATTGAAAATTCAATGCGGCGAACTATTTTCCATAGAAAACAATGTCATTTCTACGCGTTGAAATGTTCTGTATGGAAAATTCAGTGCGGCAAACCAACAAAAAATCAATGCGGCGAAGTAATTTCTATAAAAAAATTCAATGCGGCAAAAAAATCAATGCAACGAAATATTTTATGTAGTAAAATGAATGCGGCGAAGTATTTTTTATTCCAAATTCAATGCGGCGAAATATTTTTTGTATGAAATCGAATACGGTAAAGTATTTTATATAGAAAATTTAATGCGGCTAACTATTTTCTATATGAAATCCAATGCAGCGAAGTATTTTTCATAGAAAATTGAATGCGGCGAAGTACTTTCTATTGAAAATTTGATGCGGCAAAGGTTTTATATACAAAATGAAATAAATTCTATAGTTCAATGCGGCAAAAGTGTTTCATATACATAATTTAATGTGGCGAAGTGAATTCTGAAAAAAATTCAACGGGGAGAAGTATTTTTCGTAGTAAATTCAAGGAGCAGTAGAAATTTCTATGCGGAAAAGAAAATGCAATGAGGAAAAATGTTTTATATATGGAAAGTACGATGAGGCGAAGTAATTTCTAAAGAAAATTCTATGCGGCGAAATATTTTCTATAGTAATATAAATTCCAATAGTCTATAGAATTGGAAAACAGACCCTTTAAATCTTCCATATCCTCCCATCCCAGTGTCTAGTTTTGTTTTCAATATAGTTTTTTATATTTTCAGAAAGAAAAACATTAAGGGTGTGGTTTTTTCTTAACGATAAATTAAATAATTAATCATTTATTGTTTGCAATTAGTTAAAAAGTTATACGTAAATAAACACATCTCACACAATAATTTATATAAACATAATTCGATCAATTTATTTCCATTCAATAATAATTTTTCCACACAAACACACACATATATGTATGTATTTTGCAAAAGAAAAACATGTAGTCTATCAAAGAACAATCTTTTTTGGGAAAACATTTTTTAATATAAAAATAATAAACAATAGCTTAATTTTTTTTTTAATTAATTATAGAATTCCATTGGATTATTAAAGAAATTGATTTAAATTTTATTTAGTACAGGCAGACAAAGATTTGCTAAATATTTTATATGACAAATTGAAGGCGATGAAAGATTTTCTCTAGGAAGTTAAATACGGCGAAGTGTTTTATGTAACAAATCCAATGCCGCGAAGTATTTTTTATACAAAATTCAATCACACAAAGATTTTCTGTAGTGATATTTTCTATAGAAAGTTCAATGCAGAGAATTATTTTGTATAAAAAATGCAAGAAATTTCAAATATTTTCAATAAAAAATTCAAGGCGACGATTTATTTTCTATGAATTCTTCAATATGTGGAATTTTTTTTTATAAAATTTTTTTATAAAAATACAATGCGATCTATTTTAAAAAGAAAATTCAGTGCGGCGAAGCATTCTCTATAGAATATTTCAATGCGGCGAATAATTTTTATAAAAATTCAATACAATGCGAAATATTTTTCATAGAAAGTACTATCCGGCGAAGTGTTTTTATATTATTTTCTATAGAAAATTCTATGCGGCAAAATGTTCTTGTAGAAAATTCAATGCGGCGAAATATTTTTTTGTAGTATATTCAAGGCAGTGGATAATTTTCTGTAGAAAATTCATGCGGCGATGTTTTTCAGTATTAAATTCAATACTACAAAGTATTTTCTATATGCGGCGAATTGATTTTTATAAAATAAGCAATGCAGTAATATATTTTCTATAGAAAATTCAATGCGGCGAAGTATTTTTTGTAGCAAATTCAAGGCGTTGGAACAATTTTTATAGAAAATTCATGCGGCAAAGTGTTTTCTAAAGAGAATTCAATGCGTCGAAGAAATGTTTAAAGAAAATTTAATGCAGCGAAGTTTTTTTGTAGTAAATTCAATACTGCAAAGTATTTTTTATAGAAAATTCCATAAGACGAAATTTTGTTTAAGAAAATTTTATATGGCGAAGAATTTTTCATAAAAAATCCATGCGGCGAAGTATTTTCTATAGAATATTTCAATGCGGCGAAGTATTTTTCAAATTTATTTTTATAGAAAATTCGTGCGGCAAAGTGTTTTCTAAAGAAAATTCAATGCGGCGAAGTTTTTTTTTGCGGGAAATTCAGTATTTTTTATATAAAATTTAATGCGGCGAAGTCTTTTCAATAACAAAAATGCAATGCGGCGAAGTATTTTTAGAGCACAACCAATGCAACAGAGTGTTTTCTAAAGAAAATTCCATGAGGCGAAGTAGTTTGAATATAAACTTCAGCTCTCATCTCTTCCCCATAGTAGGGGGGGGGGGGGGTAGAACAAAAAATAACACTTTCGTGATCGATAAAGATTTCGCATGAGAAACATTCCAATAGCACGAAATTTCTCGTTCATTTTTGAAGGGGATAATCTCAATTTTATTCCATCACTATATAGTGACTAATGTCAAGATAATGGAATTTTTCCAAATACCTTTAAATGCATTATTACAAACAATTTCCGTTATTTCTTAAATAAATTGTTTACTTTTATATGGGTTTTTTGTAAGAAACAAATTCCTAGAACACATGCACTCTCGCACAAACACACACATACAAAGTTTTCCAGCTGCATTGATTGATGTTTACAAGTGGAGGTCACTTGCCACTGAGATGAAATATGCAATATTTAGAACACCCTAATGTAATATGTAGGTGCATATTTCGAAAATTAACTTAAAAGCTGATAGCGTGAGAGAGAGATCTTAACTTAAATATCGAAAATTTCAAAAGGAAAAACTATCAGCTGTTTGTTGAACATTTACGAAAGAGAGATTGATGATATGCTAAAGCAGGGAAAATGAATATTGTGGCATTCATTTTGTAGCATACGAATAAATTCACAATTTTCGAATGTATACAAACTGAAGAAGAAGAAAAAACTTTATTCCTGTGTGTTTCGCCCCAAAAGAGATAGAACTTTAGATAGATATTGAGTGCTTGTTGGTTGTTGCTCTTCGAAAGAAATCTGTGTTCTTTTCGAATTTAGATTTGAACGTGTATCGTGCAGTCACTATTTGTTGTTTTCGGTGGGTAAGTGAAAAACGGTTTAGTTCGTCAAATAACTAGGTTTTGGCTTTTCTCGTACCGATCACGATCGGTGGTGGGGTGGTTGCCTATTAGTCGCTCGGAGTTTGTTCATCATATATTCTTAATAATATTCTGTTCATTTCTTTAGTTTTTGTTGTTATTTTATTTATTATTTTCTTTTGTGTTGCTATTAATTTTTCATTTCTCATTTCGTTTAAAAACGTAAGGCGTGCGGTACGCAATTTAGTGGCACGGTTTGTTCGCTTAATCGTTCGTACTTTTCGTTTAAAATTTATTCACTTCGTTACAGTTTTTTTTTTTTAATTTTTTTGCTGAAAGCTGCCTATTACTTCTGTGGCCATCAGTCATAAAATCTTAGACCCACATTGTTCTTCCCAGCCAGTGTTCGTGCCAGTCTACTGTTTGGAAATATATTCTAAAGCTATTAAAGGCATGTCAAGCAACTTTTATTATTCTATTATAAACAGCAGCTCTGCTTAAACATAAAGTTTTAAGAAAAACTTTAACAAATTTAACAAAAAATTCAAATAATTGAGAAAAAAAAAAACGATCTGCAAGTGTTTTAAAAAGTGAATATTGAAAAAAAAATGACATACATTTTGTAGAGATTTTTTTTTAAATAAAATTGCATACAAATTTGAGTTAATACTTGATTTCTGTGAACCTAAAAATAATTTTATTTTTTATATCTTTTATTCTTGTTGTATATTATGTTGAAAATATCTAAAAATATAACGCGTGTGCTTGAGAATTAAAAGAAAACGAAAAAAAATAGTGAATTTAAAATTAAAATACCATATTTTATAAAAAAAAGTAATAAACTGAAAGTGTTTAAAACAGTTAAACCCTGAAAAAAAAATAAAAGAATTTTCAAGAAAAATTTCTCAACAAGGGGATTTACAGAAAATAATTAAAAAAAATAAAACAATAAACGAAATAATTGAACAATTTAACTAAAAAAAAATTGCTTACGAAAATATATCTATCTGCATTTATATTTATATTCATTTGCTTTTGAAAAATCCCTGTTTATCTGTGACATAATTTACTTTAAAATTTTTCGAACATTAGCAAAAGAAAATTTTTACTTTTTAACACAGACCCCCAAAAAAATGAACAAACGAACGAACGATAGAAAGTATTTGTATGTATCTGTTATTATTGAATTTGTAGCTGATCATCAGTCATTGTAGTGTTGTTGCTGTTTTGCTCTTTCAGCTCTTTTAGCCATTAGCCCGCAGTATATATTTGAAAATTTCGAAAAACAGTTCGAAAATTTCAGTCAGTGTTATACCCACTACTACATACATCAACTACTAAGTTTGTTATCGCTAATTCGCCTTTCTTTAGGTTTTCTTCTTGTGGTTTTTGCTATTTTATTTTGTTTTTCTTTTTTTTTAATTTCAATTTGATTTTCCTGTTGTACATTCATTCGTTTCGATTACGAATTATTTGAAAATATTTTTATGTCGTTTACACAAAGTTTTTTTTTTTTGTATTTTTTCCTTAAAAAAAATTTGTTTGCATTTGGTAGCTTGTTTGTTTGCTTCAAGTACTATGCTGCTAAATATAAAACAAAATTTTCTGTTTATTTCAATATCTTGTGAGGTATTTCATGTTTTAGTTTTACAAAATGAAAAACTAAAAAAAAACTATTGCAAAAATCTTAAAATGAAATTAAAAAAAATATATAAATGAATTCATCATTTGCTTGGCTACTTGTTAGTTCGACACAATCAAATCATTTAAAATAATAATAAATATTTATCATTTTTTTATATACTAAACATACCCATTGTGCATAAGAATACATTCATTAATTCATTCATTAGTTTAGAAAATGTTATTTCAAAATTATTATAATTTGTAATTAAATTAAAAAATTATCAAAAAGCCCCTGCTTAGGATGGAGAGAAAAGATGTTAATCTTTGAAAACGGAACCAGAACTGATAAAACTAATTCAGAATTAAACCAAAACTATACAGGAACTGAACAGAACTGAACTAGAACTGAAAGGAGAACTGAACTAGAACTGAACTAGAACTGAACTAGAACTGAACTAGAACTGAGAACCAGAACTGAACTAGAACTGAACTAGACTGAACTAGAACTGAACTAGAACTGAACTAGAACTGAACTAGAACTGAACTAGAACTGAACTAGAACTGAACTAGAACTGACTAGAACTGAAAACTAGAACATGAACTAGAATTGAACTAAATTGAACTAGAACTGAAACTAGAACCTGAACTAGAACTGAACTAAAACTGAACTAGAACTGAACTAGAACTGAACTAGAACTGAACTCAAAAAGAACTTATAGAACTAGAACTAGAACTGAAACTAGAACTAGAACTGAACTAGAACTAACAGAACTGAACTAGAACTGAACTAGAACTGAACTATAACTGAACTAGAACTGAACTAGAACTGAACTAGAACTGAACTAGAACTGAACTAGAACTGAACTAGAACTGAACTAGAACTGACTAGAACTGAACTAGAACTGAACTAGAACTGAACTAGAACTGAACTAGAATTGAACTAGAACTGAACTAGAACTGAACTAGAACTGAACTAGAACTGACTAACACTAGACTGAACTAGAACTGAACTGAACTAGAACTGAACTAGAACGAACTAGAACTGAACTAGAACTGAACTAGAACTGAACGAGAACGGAACTAGAACTGAACTAGAACTGAACTAGAACTGACTAGAACTGAACTAGAACTGAACGAGAAATGAACTAGAACTGAACTAGAACTGATACTAGAACTGAACTAGAAACTGAACTAGAACTGAACTAGAACTGAACTGAACTGAACTAGAACTGAACTAGAACTGAACTAGAACTGAACTAGACTGAACTAGACACTGAACTAGAACTGACCTAGAACTGACTAGAAATGAACTAGAACTGAACTAGAACTGACACTTACTGAACTAGAACTGAACTAGAACTGAAACTAGAACTGAACTAGAACTGAACTAGAACTGAACTAGAACTGGAACTAGCACTAGACGATGGATCTGAACATTTGTATTTGATTGTTATTGATAAAAAATATCGGTAACTTAGAATGGAAAGTCGCTAGGTTTGTCTTTACAAAAAAATATTCATTTAAAAATATTTTTTTTTTTTTTTTTTTTTTTTATATTGTAATATTATTTTTGTATATGTTGAGATTTTAAAATAGTTCATAAACAGTTTAGTAGAAATTGAATATTTAAAGATTAAGCACATTTTATATTTAGATACAAAACTGTTGAATCGGTTATGGCTTGTAAACATTGAATTATTTTATTGCACTTTAAATAGAAAGAAATTTTCTTTTAAAATATTTCATTCAACAACAGAGACCCAAAATAAACATTCAAATAAAAAAAAATTAACAATGAATTTAATAAAATTAGCAACCTGGTTCTGTGGTTTATTTTCGTTATTCTATTTGATTTTTATCCTCTTCTATTATCACCATCAACAATATATCGAGTGAAAAAAGAACGAAAATAAAAGACTCAATTTCAAATAGCCACGAATTTTAATTTCGAATTTTGGATTATTAAAGAAATAATTATTGAGCAGTAAATATCCAGTTTTGGTATGTGAAATGTGCGTGTATAATTAAACTATTCTTAAGATGATTTACAATACTAGAGTAGTGTTATTATTTGTTTGCATGTCTGTTCTTGTCATGTCTTCTTATTAGACAGATTGTTTGCCCTAGCACAATAATAATATTATTTGCCAAATGTAGCAGACCAAGCAGTCAGACAGCCAGCTAGAAAGTCAACCAAACCAAACGTCCGACCATCATCCGCCAAACATCCATTCATACATACAACCACCCACCCACATATTCACTTACACTCACTCACTACTCATAATAATGCCACCAAAAGCTTTTCATTTCAAATATGTTCGTATTAGAACAATAACATTAAATAACAAT
Source organism: Lucilia sericata (assembly GCF_015586225.1). Taxonomy (NCBI): domain Eukaryota; kingdom Metazoa; phylum Arthropoda; class Insecta; order Diptera; family Calliphoridae; genus Lucilia; species Lucilia sericata. The sequence continues at coordinate 141,815 of NW_023994651.1, read as the reverse complement.
AAGAGATATAAAACTATTTCCTCCCTCCCAAATGAAAATAAAGGAAAACATTGCTAGAGTACAAAATAGAGGCGAAACTGTTAGCGAAGTAAAGTAAACATAAAGCAGTAAATAGTTCGGCATTCAAAAGCAAAACCTCTAGGTGTTAGTTTAGCTTTATTTTCTATAACATTTTTTTTTTTTTTTTAACATTTAGTCTCGCTTCTAGGTGCTTTTCTATAATCAATATTTTCTCGTTATTATGTTTTTTATATAGACTTAGAACATACACATATATTTTTGATAGTTGTTTAATAAAAAATAAAATAATCTTAATAGAAAATACTTATTATATAAAACAACATCGACTAGTGATAGTATATCAAATAATACTCATATTATACTTAATTGTTTGGCCATGAAATTTATTATTCAAAGACCCTTCTTTTTGCCTACTGTGTATTTTGGTCAAAATAGTTATTATTTATTGAAGAAAGTTTTGATTAATTGGATGAGGTTAATGAATCCAGGTTAGTTAGTTATTATCAATTTAGAACTGAAATAGAACTGAACTAGTTGTAGTTCATACAAATACAAATGAACTACAGTTGAACTACAACTGAACTAGAACTGAACTAGAACAGACTAGAACTGAACTAGAACTGAACTAGAACTGAACTAGAACTGAACTAGAACTGAACTAGAACTAAACTAGAACTGAACTAGAACTGAACTGAACTGAACGAACTGAACTAGAACTGAACTAGAACTGAACGAACTGAACTAAACTGAACTAGAACTGAACTAGAACTGAACTAGAACTGAACTAGAACTGAACTAGAACTAACTAGAACTGAACTAGAACTGAACTAGAACTGAACTAGAACTGAACTAGAACTGAACTAGAACTGAACTAGAACTAAACTAGAACTGAACTAGAACTGAACTAGAACTGAACTAGAACTGAACTAGAACTGAACTAGAACTGAACTAGAACTGAACTAAACTGAACTAGAACTGAACTAGAACTGAACTAGAACTGAACTAGAACTGAACTAGAAAAACTAAAAAACTAGAACTGAACTAGAACTGAACTAGAACTGAACTAGAACTGAACTAGAACTGAACTAGAACTGAACTAGAACTGAACTAGAACTGAACTAGAACTGAACTAGAACTGAACTAGAACTGAACTAGAACTGAAAGAACTGAACTAGAACTGAACTAGAACTGAACTAGAACTGAACTAGAACTGAACTAGAACTGAACTGAACAGACTGAACTAGAACTGAACTAGAACTGAACTAGAACTGAACTAGAACTGACTAGAACTGAACTGAAACTGAACTAAACTGAACTAGAACTGAACTAAAACTGAACTAGAACTGAACTAGAACTGAACTAGAACTGAACTAGAACTGAACTAGAACTGAACTAGAACTAACTAGAACTGAACTAGAACTGAACTAGAACTGAACTAGAACTGAACTAGAACTGAACTAGAACTGAACTAGAACTGAACTAGAACTGAACTAGAACTGAACTAGAACTGAACTAGAACTGAACTAGAACTGAACTAGAACTGAACTAGAACTGAACTAGAACTGAACTAGAACTGAACTGACTGAACTAGAACTGAACTACTGAACTAGAACTGAACTAAACTGAACTAGAACTGAACTAGAACTGAACTAGAACTGAACTAGAACTGAACTAGAACTAAACTAGAACTGAACTAGAACTGAACTAGAACTGAACTAGAACTGAACTAGAACTGAACTAGAACTGAACTAGAACTGAACTAGAACTGAACTAGAACTGAACTAGAACTGAACTAGAACTGAACTAGAACTGAACTAGAACTGAACTAGAACTGAACTAGAACTGAACTAGAACTGAACTAGAACTGAACTAGAACTGAACTAGAACTGAACTAGAACTGAACTAGAACTGAACTAGAACTGAACTAGAACTGAACTAGAACTGAACTAGAACTGAACTAGAACTGAACTAGAACTGAACTAGAACTGAAACTAGAACTGAACTAGAACTGAACTAGAACTGAACTAGAACTGAACTAGAACTGAACTAGAACTGAACTAGAACTGAACTAGACTAAACTGGAACTCAACTAGAACTGAATGAGAACTGAACTAAAACATCTACTTTAATAGTTCGAACATAAGTTAATGATTCAATGATTAGGGCTTTTAATCTCTCCCACACCCTATTGATCTTGACTATTCTGACACCTAAGCCATTTATTAAAAATAATTACATGCATATTTTTATAATGGAAAAATTTTACTGAAATTCTTATCAATCCTATCTAATCGAACAAATCGAAATTCTTTTTTTCCGTTTTTAATTCTAGTCAAAAATTTTCTTTGATGATAAAATAACAATGATTGCCGCTAGTAGCAGTTTATAATTTGTAAAACTACGATAATTTTGTTTAGATGGCAGCAACAAATATTTAAGCAAAATTTTAAGTATGCCGTACAAATTTGTATTTGTAAAAAAATTGTTCGCGTTTTAGTGAAAAATCCTTCAAAGCATAAAATATTTTAACGAATATTATAATAACTTAAATAAGCAACAATCAAGAAATTATAATAAATCTAATTAAAATAAATTTAAATACAACAAATTAAATTATAAGAAGATTAAAAAACAACAAGTGATTAAAACCAAAACCTAAAACCAAAAAAATAAAATAAATAATAATAAAAAGAAGAAAAATTTAAGTAAAACTTACTAAATGCATGAAAACGAAAAACGAATGACTAGAAATTATAAAGAGAACAAAAATATTAGACGAAATCAAATTCACTCCTCCTCATACCGCCATCAAAAAACAGCCGAAAACTACCGCACACAAACACATACAGAACTACTTCACACACATAAGTACATACAAACAAGCTAGATAAATAAACAAAAAGAAATATCGAAATCAAATCCACATTGTTTCTCAAATGCCCGATACCACCAGTATTGGTCGACACAACAAACTACAAATCAAACAATTGTGCAAATCAATGAAAAATTGTCGAAAACACAAAAGGCTAAAGTCAATAAAACGCGTTAGCTTTAATTGTGAACGATTAGCGACGATAACGACAAGCAACAACAACAATTAACAGGATTAAAAGAAAATCGAAAGATTAACTTAAAAATATAACGAATTTTTGATACAACTAAAACTTTAAAAAAGATCCCGAAATTTATCCAAATTGGATAAAACGTCATGCAGCAGGCGGAACAGCAACAAAATGGTATGATAAGTGACGGAGCCGGTGGCCCAGCTAGTTCCCAGGCAGTGGGAGCGGGCTCGGGCAAAAGAACACAAATTAGTGGTGGTCGATTTGATTTCGAAGATGGCGGCACATATTGTGGCGGTTGGGATGAGGGTAAAGCACATGGTCATGGTGTGTGTACCGGACCGAAACATCAGGGAGCTTATGCTGGTGCCTGGAATTATGGCTTTGAGGTGTCGGGAGCGTATATATGGCCAAGGTAAGTTTAGAAGTAGAAATGAAGTAGAATTAAACTAAAAACAAAACTAAATTTGGTTTGAACAGAACTAGAACAGAACTAGAACAGAACTAGAACAGCACTAGAACAGAACTAGAACAGAACTAGAACAGAACTAGAACAGAACAAGAACAGAACTAGAAATAGAAATGCACTAGAACGGAACTAGAACGGAACTAGAACAGAACTAGAACGGAACTAGAACAGAACTAGAACAGAACTAGAACAGAACTAGAACAGAACTAGAACAGAACTAGAACAGAACTAGAACAGAACTAGAACAGAACTAGAACTAAAACTAGAACTAAAACTAGAACTAAAACTAGAACTAAAACTAGAACTAGAACTAAAACTAAAACTAGAACTAAAACTAAAACTAGAACTAAAACTAGAACTAGAACAGAACTAGAACAGAAGTAGAACAGAAGTAGAACAGAACTAGAACAGAACTGGAACAGAACTAGAACAGAAAGAACTAGAACAGAACTAGAACAGAACTAGAACAGAACTAGAACAGAACTAGAACAGAACTAGAACAGAACAGAACTAGAACAGAACTAGAACAGAACTAGAACAGAACTAGAACAGAACTAGAACAGAACTAGAACAGAACTAGAACAGAACTAGAACAGAACTAGAACAGAACTAGAACAGAACTAGAACAGAACTAGAACTAGAACAGAACTAAAACATAGCTAGGACCTTATATTTTATGGACAGACATACATAAAGTCAATTCCACTACATGTAAGATTCCAGAATATTGTTTGAAATTTTCTAAAGCAATGTGAAATAAATACAAATAAGATTTATTACAATCCAAGACTGGGCAGCTGTTATGCATAATAATTTTTTAAATTCTTGTAATGGAAACAAATGTATATTGATTAGAAATAATTTACTTTTTCTTTCATCTCATTCTACTTGGACTTTAATTATTTAATACAATCATAATTTCCAGCGGTTCCCACTACGAGGGTCAGTGGCAAAATGGTCGACGCCATGGCCTAGGTATAGAGCAAATTGGCCGACAGGTGTATCGTGGAGAATGGTCGAAAGATGGACACAAAGGACGTTATGGTGTACGAGAGAGTACTGTATCAACGGCACGCTACGAAGGCACCTGGAATTTGGGTTATCAAGATGGTTACGGTTGTGAAACATATGCTGATGGAGGTAAGTGGACTTTTTACCTATAAATACTTAACTAAGTGTCTACGCATGAGGGTCTTGTAGAGAAGTGGTTTTGAATGTAAAGAGCAAATACGAAAGCATAACAAAGGCTAAAGAAGAACATACTTGGGGTGGGTGCATTTGTTGCAGTCCTTTTTGTGTGGCATATAGTACACAATAGCATAAAAGAAATCTTAATATAACAAATGCACACACAATATTATTCAATATAAATACATACACATGTATATTGAGACCAGATATGTATGGTCATTAGGGTGACACAATTTGGAAGAAACTAAGAAACTTGCTAATAATTCGTATACAAATGTCGATAATTCTGTATAAATATGAACTATTCTCAAATATAATTTAAATTGAATAATTCTGAACTAAAAAAAACTAAAACTTAGTTAGAACTGATTTAGAGCTAAACATGAACTGAACTAGAACTGAACTAGAACTAGAACTGAACTAGAACTGAACTAGAACTGAACTAGAACTGAACTAGAACTGAACTAGAACTGAACTAGAACTGAACTAGAACTGAACTAGAACTGAACTAGAACTGAACTAGAACTGAACTAGAACTGAACTAGAACTGAACTGAACTAGAACTGAACTAGAACTGAACTAGAACTGAACTAGAACTGAACTAGAACTGAACTAGAACTGAACTAGAACTGAACTAGAACTGAACTAGAACTGAACTAGAACTGAACTAGAACTGAACTAGAACTGAACTAGAACTGAACTAGAACTGAACTAGAACTGAACTAGAACTGAACTAGAACTGAACTAGAACTGAACTAGAACTGAACTAGAACTGAACTAGAACTGAACTAGAACTGAACTAGAACTGAACTAGAACTGAACTAGAACTGAACTAGAACTGAACTAGAACTGAACTAGAACTGAACTAGAACTGAACTAGAACTGAACTAGAACTGAACTAGAACTGAACTAGAACTGAACTAGAACTGAACTAGAACTGAACTAGAACTGAACTAGAACTGAACTAGAACTGAACTAGAACTGAACTAGAACTGAACTAGAACTGAACTAGAACTGAACTAGAACTGAACTAGAACTGAACTAGAACTGAACTAGAACTGAACTAGAACTGAACTAGAACTGAACTAGAACTGAACTAGAACTGAACTAGAACTGAACTAGAACTGAACTAGAACTGAACTTGAACTGAACTAGAACTGAACTAGAACTGAACTAGAACTGAACTAGAACTGAACTAGAACTGAACTAGAACTGAACTAGAACTGAACTAGAACTGAACTAGAACTGAACTAGAACTGAACTAGAACTGAACTAGAACTGAACTAGAACTGAACTAGAACTTGAACTAGAACTGAACTAGAACTGAACTAGAACTGAACTAGAACTGAACTAGAACTGAACTAGAACTGAACTAGAACTGAACTAGAACTGAACTAGAACTGAACTAGAACTGAACTAGAACTGAACTAGAACTGAACTAGAAACAGAACTAGAACTGAACTAGAACTGAACTAGAACTGAACTAGAACTGACTAGACTGAACTAGAACTGAACTAGAACTGACTAAACGAACTAGAACTAACTAGAACTGAACTAGAACTGAACTAGAACTGAACTAGAACTGAACTAGAAACTGAAAGAACTGAACTAGAACTGAACTAGAATTGAACTAGAACTGAACTAGAACTGAACTAGAACTGAACTAGAACTGAACTAGAACTGAACTAGAACTGAACTAGAACTGAACTAGAACTGAACTAGAACTGAACTAGAACGGAACTAGAACTGAACTAGAACTGAACTAGAACTGAACTAGAACTGAACTAGAACTGAACTAGAACAGAACTAGAACTGAACTAGAACTGAACTAGAACTGAACTAGAACTGAACTGAACTAGAACTGAACTAGAACTGAACTAGAACTGAACTAGAACTGAACTAGAACTGAACTAGAACTGAACTAGAACTGAACTAGAACTGAACTAGAACTGAACTAGAACTAAAGCTAATCGAGAAATTGTTTAAACTATTAAAGAACAAACTATTTCCATAGCGCTCCCTAATGTGCATGAGTGTATTTATTGTATTGAAATGAAATTGTATGTACGAATACATATGTTGGTAAAATTTTAAACATACTTTTTTGTTTTGTTGTTGTTGCTGTATGTACGAATATTTATGTTTATTGTGTGTGCATGAGATCATTTTTTTCCTTCGCTGCTGTTGTTGTTGGTTTTCTTTCTTGGCTCCCATTCAAAACATCAAAACGACATTGTTGTTTGTAGTGGGGGTTTAAAAGAGCATGTACAATTTGTATGTATTTCTTATAAATATATAGTCATATCTGTTGTATGCGTGTGTATATATTTTATTTGTTATTTGGTTCATTTTCATCTATAGTTTTTAAATTTTAAAGAAATAAAGAATATTATTTATATTATAAATATTTATTTGAAAAAATACATACCAAAAATGTGAATTGTACAAACTGACGTCATATTTTTCTGGCTGCCACTCACTAATTCATGTTGAATTTTTTAATTGCGATATCGTGTTTACTTTACGTTTTTTGTTCTTACTTTACTGCACAACAACAACAATAATAGGAAAATACAAATACAAGTTCAATAGATTTTGATTATTTCTTTTATCTACTCCAAACATTTTACTTTCGATGCGTATACGTAATATTTATTATTTATTTGAAGTTTTCATACGTACTGTGGGTTTAGTTCTCATGCAGTTTAAATATACAATTTTCTTGGGAAGAATTGTTAACTCATTCCATCATTTAAAAGTTGAGGGCAAGATAACACTTTTATAAATAGACATACCTGAATTATTATTGTTGCTGAACAATGTGTTTATGTCCTTTATTTTTAAAATCTTAATCCATTTTAATTAGAACAGATGGGTACAGTTCCATTTCAGTTTTCTACTGGGTTCTGCAAAGCTGAAAGTAATATGGAAATTCATTAATTTGACATATCTTTTGTACAAAAAAAATTATATTGATTTAAAGAAAATGTCTATTAAATAATTTCATTAAGAGAAGTTTTTATCTCTATATCATTTTAGTTCAACAAAAAGCATTTTTAACAGTCGTTTTTTTAACCTTTATCATAAAAGGCTTTATAAAATTTTCACAAAAAACCAAGGTTTTTTCCCCACTTTTTATGATGACTTTTCCTTCCTTACCAAAAACGATTTTTTCGTTTTTTTTTTTTTTTTGTTCAAAAAAGCTTTTATAATTTTTTTCCCTAAAAGCTTTTTACTTCAAAAAAGCACTTGAATTTTTCAAAAAAAGAACTCTCTTATGTATTTTGTCAAAAAAGCTTTCTTATTTTTTCGTTAAAATAGCTTTCTTACTTTTAGTCCAAAATACATTTCTTAATAAGCTTGTTTTTATAAGAAACAGCTTTTTAAAATTTTCACAAAAAAAAGATTTTTTCCAAAGAAGCTTTTTATGTCAAAAACCTGTCTTGCATTTTTCGTCAAAAACGATCCCTTGCCTTTTTCGCCAAAAAAGCTTTTTCACTTTTCTCGTCAAAAAAGCTCTCTTACTTTTCTCGTCAAAAAAACTTTCTTACTTTTTTTCACCAAAAAATGTTTCGCAAAAAAGTTTTTACGTCAGAAAATCTCTTTTTCGACAAAAAAGCTTAAAAGTTGAAAAAAATTTCTTAAAACAGCTTTTCTTACTAAAAGCTTACTAATATAGTAAAACAGTTTAAAAACATTTCTTAAAAGAGCCTTTTCTACGAAAAAAACGTTTTAATTTGTGTTCATCAAAAAAGCTTTTTAATAAAAAATGTTTTTTTTATAGAAAAGTAAAATGATTTATTCAACAAAAAGCTTTTTTAATGTTCCTCTTTTCTTCAAAAAAGCTTTCTTACATTTATCATCGAAAAAAGCTTTCTACTTTTTCCCCAGAAGTTTAAAAAAAAACATTTTGGAATAGGCTGTTTTTACAAAAAAAAAAATCCTTTTCAATTGTGTTCACTAAAAAAGCTTTTTACATATAAAAATAAAGTTTTTTCTTCAAAAAAGCTTCCTTTTATCGTCGAAAAAAAGCTTTCTATTTTTTTCCCAGAAGTTTAAAAAACATTTTTTGAAAGAGCTTTTCTTACTAAAAAACTCCTAAAAAGTTTTTTACATTTAAAAGTAAAGCTTTTATCGAAAAGAAAAACTTTTTAACGTTTTTTCAAAGAAGCTGTTTTACTTGTTATTGTCAGAGAAGCTTTTGTACTCTTCCAAAAAACAACTTTTTGCTCTATTTCAAAATCTCCAATAAAAAGCTTTTTTATGCAAAGAGAACATTTTTCAAAATCGGTCCATAAATAACCAAGACAAACTGTGAAATTTGTGTCAAAAAATCAGAATTTTTTGAATAAATTTCAAAATCTGTTTTAAATTAAAACATTAAAAATTCAAAAGATTTTTAATAGCTTCAGCTTTTGATCCCTTAAAAGCTCTGCTCCTAAGGGACTGCAATGCTTAATTGTTATTTTCAATTATAGTTATATAAAACAGGGGGTTGGTTCTTCCTAAAAGGATTGAAGAAAAACAACAAGACTCAGTAACGTTTATTGTCATTTAATGCAAATATTTTTGCAATGCAATCGTGAATATGGCAATAAAATATACACAATGTTGCTCTTTTGTGTTCAAGGACACATTAAATGTACTTTTTCTCGTATTTTACTAAATGTAGTTGTGTTTGTAGATATCTTGGACTATAGAATGCAATTCCTTTAACGTTTTGTATGAAACGGATATGCAGAAATGTACTTACACTAATAAAAATGAATGTCAGTTACTTTCTATTTACACGACGGTTATTTATGTTGAGAAGTTGGGGAAAGAAGAAAACAAATATAGAATAAACTATTGTTAAACAGAGAACGAAATGAAAATGAGCTACATTCAGAAGATCTAAGAGAAGTTGTGATGTGCTATTAACACACATGAGAAAGTTTGTAATTTCTTATAATTATGTTATAAAATAATGTAGGGTGCATTAGAACAAAAATATCTTTATTGTAATTGTTCCATTTTAGTTTTAATTATGCACTAAAGTTAATTTATTTTATTACCTCTCTATTCTATGTGTCATCCTCTTCCATAGGTAAATACCAGGGCCAGTGGCAAGAGGGCAAACGTCATGGTTATGGTATACGCACTTCGGCGCCATTTGGCTTGGCCTCTCATCATAAACGTAAAGATGTACACGCCTCATTATCATCACTGCGTAGCAATGAAAATGCTGCAAATGCGGCAAAAAATGCCAGTCGAACCGAAGAGGTAAGAGGTGGATTTGTGCTGACCGCCCGGTCGGATAAGTTACCGGTCAGACGCAACAGTCTGTCGGAAAAAACGAAAAAGGGATTCTTATCGGTAAGGGGAAATTTAAATAATTCCATCACAAGTAAATCATAAATAAATTTTTTAAATTAAAGGGTTTAAAAATGAGAAAACAGCGCAGCACCGGAGATCTGGAGAAGAGAGGAACTTTAGCCTCGGGCAGTATACGTTCTACAATGTCTACGGCCTCTTGGCTTAGTACAGGTTCCGAGCTATCCAATTTAACCGCAAAGTAAGGGATTATTACCCTTGATTAAAAACTTCTATATAAATTCTATGTATTTAATTCCTTTCTAGATCTATGCATACAGAGTCTAATGCCAGCTTTACCATGGAAGATGAACAATTAGATCCCAGTGTGGTGGAAACCTATATGGGTGAATGGAAGAAAGATAAACGTTGTGGCTTTGGTGTGGCCGAGCGTAGTGATGGCCTTAAATACGAAGGCGAATGGTATAACAATAAGAAGCACGGCTATGGTGTGACCACTTTCAAAGATGGTTCCTTTGAGGAGGGCAAATATAAGAACAACATTTTAATTACCAGTCAAAAGAAAAAGCATTTGTTTATTGCCCGTTCACGCAAGTTCCGAGAACGTATCTCGGCTTCGGTGACTTCGGCTCAGCGTGCTCTTAAAATGGCCATGCAACGTTCAGATATTGCCATATCGCGTACCGGGACTGCCAATACCAAGGCCCAAAGTGCTGATATTGCTGCCGATCAGGCACGCATCGACTGCGAGTTGGCTGTGCAAATGGCCCGTGAGTTTGCCCCTGATTTTAAGCCTTCTGTGCTAGAACGCTTTGAAAAATTAAGGTTCCGCGAACGACACAAAGGACCAGCGGCTCAATTCAGCAGCAGTAATGCGGCTGCTGAATCGTATGCTAGCACAGCGGTTGCCCAAAGGCCTACGGGTTTCCAAAAGAACCGTGATGGCTCTCAGCCTCAACGGGAATCGGAGTTTCCCGTACCCAGTTCGATGTATTCCCAACAATTGCCAGTTTCTCCACAAACCGATTTGTCATCCCTGGTTAATCAACCACAAATGAGTGCCATAAATACCATCAATCAGATGTACCATCAACAACAGCAGCAGCAACAACAACAGCAAAATAATCCACAAATGAATCCCGCATATCAGTACCAGCCACAGCAACCGCCAGGGTCAAACTATGCTCACAGTAATCTAAGTGCTAGTGGCAGTCCGCAAGTTTCGCAATTGCAAAAGGATAATAACATGTTTAAAAACGCGGAAGCCGCCCACACGGCCAACAATATGCCGCAACAACAGCAGCAGCAAATCAACTTGCAGCAACAACAGCAGCAGCAACAGCAAATGCAACAACTGCAGCAACAGCAACAACTACAGCAGCAGCAACAATTGCAACAGCAACAACAACAGCAAGCATATCAGCAACAACTGATGCAGCAAAGACAGCAACAACAATTGTTGCAACAACGACAACAACAGCAATTACAGCAGCAGCAACAACAAAAACAGCTGCAACAGCAACAGCTTCTGCAGCAACAGCAACATCAGCCATCAAATTTAGACTCTCCCATGTATGGCAGTAATCAAGTTCGTCGACCCTCTCAAATCCAATACCAACAGCAGCAACAACAGCTGCTGCAACAAGCTGAACAAATGGATAGCATGATGAATCGTTCCAATAAACCACCCATGATGGGTCAAGTAGGCCAACAATCCTCCATCGATCATTTCGATCACTATAAACGACCACCCAGTAGGGATACATCCATTGATCGCTACACCAGAGCAGCCAGTCGTCTGAGTGGTGGCTACGGCTCACGTCAAACTTCAGTCGATCGTGGAGCTAGCAGTGCCGGCACAGCGCAGGCCAATGATAGCGGCCTACCCGAACAGAGGCCTCGAGCTGGCTCAGTATTTAGAGGATCGACACCAGCCCCATCGGCTGGTAATACGCCCACAACCGGCAATGGTTCAGTTCCTACGGGATCGGGTCGTATGTCGCGTGCGGCTACTCCCAGCTTAAGCACAAATTCTCCTTCGGGCACCACAACAACAGACGCCATGTTTTCGAAACCCAATCAACCCTTTGAAGATATACTCCTGCGTCAGCGTACTCTGGGTCAGGATATTGTACCCTCACCCTTGCAGCCAAAACGCACAGAAAGTCTGTATATGCCTGTTAAGCCAGCGTCACCAATGGCTGCTGCCGGCGGTGGTGGAGGCAATAAAAAATTAAAGGTAAGTCTTCTAGGATTGATATTGTCAAGGGTTTTAGTCATAAAATACATATAAAACGCATTATTACGTATGTAGCATTTTCTATGCTCGCCAATCGAATATTTAAGAGCCAAAGAAAATTTTGAACGGGAGAGCTAGAAAAGAGCGAGAACAAGGTAGGCTAAAAATAGCCTAAAATGTCTGTCTAATGAATGATGCTACTACGCCAAAGAAATGAACCCGTTCACAAGTGTTTGTAGCTTTCGAAATTTCGAAAACTACATACTCCCATGAACGCTCTCTCTCTCTTTCTTGTTCACTCAAATAAACCAAAGAGCATGTTAGCTACAAGTTCGAAATTTTAACACTCTTTCGAAATAAAGTGTCACAACAACGACCACTCTCTAAAATTAAGGATTTTGCCCCATTAGCAATTGTCACCCAGAATTCTGACATAGTCGCAAAGACCACAAATTTTCAGTTTATAAACACTCGCGCTTTCTTAAGCACAACGCCAAACGATCGGTTTAAATTCTAAATTTCTTCTCCCCATAACACACACACGCAGCAGCAGTCAATAAAAAAATCTTCATTTTCCTTTGTATTTGGAAATTTTTAAGTGTATAAACGTTTAGCTAAAATATACTATTAAGTGATCTAAAAAAGCGAAAAGAACTATTTGAAATCATCAACTTTAACACGTCGTCGCGTCCGACTGTCCGTCCCATCAACGTCATAATCGTCATCGGCGTTAGCAATGTGTTGAGTTGTACTGTTTATTTTAGTGTGTTTTTTTCGCTTTCCCAAATAAATAACAACAATAAGAAAAATATCGAAAAAAAACATTGTTCGGAACCTATTTTTAAAAATTTGCTTTTTTTAATACTTATACATAGATTTACGTATAGACAACTGAAAGAATTTAAATAATTTGTTTTTAAAACAAAACACTTGAGCGTATTATACATTTATATATAAATAAATACTTGGAAATAATTGTTTGCTCTTTTAAAATTTCAAACAAAGAAAATTATAACGAATATAATTATTAAAATAAAATTAAAATAAAAGCAAAAGAAATTAAACGTTTTCCATGGATTGTATTTAAAAAAAATTAAAGCAGAAATATTTTAATTGTTTAGAAAAGTTCCTTGAGTGAAAGTTATGCAATTATATTATTAAAATAATTATTTTGCAATAAAAACAACACAAAGCACTTATAATTATAAAGTTATAAAAGTCGGCTGCTGTTTTAAATTAAGTAAATAACAAAATGGAGTGGTATCCAGATGAAGATGAAGAAGATTTAATGTTTTCACCTGCTCTGTTGGCACGACGAGCTTCAGAGAGTTGGATAGTGGAGCCACCAGTAGAGGTTGTTTTTATTTTTCTAAAAAAATTTTTATTTTCTTAAAAATTTCTATATCTAAGAAATCCAATCAAAAGTTATTACAAATACAGAACTAGACCTGAACTACGAGGAAACAAAAACTGTTCCAGAACTAAACTAGTTAGAACTGAACTGGAACTGAACTAGAACTGAACTAGAACTGAACTAGAACTGAACTAGAACTGAACTAGAACTGAACTAGAACTGAACTAGAACTGAACTAGAACTGAACTAGAACTGAACTAGAACTGAACTAGAACTGAACTAGAACTGAACTAGAACTGAACTAGAACTGAACTAGAACTGAACTAGAACTGAACTAGAACTGAACTAGAACTGAACTAGAACTGAACTAGAACTGAACTAGAACTGAACTAGAACTGAACTAGAACTGAACTAGAACTGAACTAGAACTGAACTAGAACTGAACTAGAACTGAACTAGAACTGAACTAGAACTGAACTAGAACTGAACTAGAACTGAACTAGAACTGAACTAGAACTGAACTAGAACTGAACTAGAACTGAACTAGAACTGAACTAGAAACTGAACTAGAACTGAACTAGAACTGAACTAGAACTGAACTAGAACTGAACTAGAAACTGAACTAGAACTGAACTAGAACTGAACTAGAACTGAACTAGACTGAACTAGAACTGAACTAGAACTGAACTAGAACTGAACTAGAACTGAACTAGAACTGAACTAGAACTGAACTAGAACTGAACTAGAACTGAACTAGAACTGAACTAGAACTGAACTAGAACTGAACTAGAACTGAACTAGAACTGAACTAGAACTGAACTAGAACTGAACTAGAACTGAACTAGAACTGAACTAGAACTGAACTAGAACTGAACTAGAACTGAACTAGAACTGAACTAGAACTGAACTAGAACTGAACTAGAACTGAACTAGAACTGAACTAGAACTGAACTAAAATTGAACTAGAACTGAACTAGAACTGAACTAGAACTGAACTAGAACTGAACTAGAACTGAACTAGAACTGAACTAGAACTGAACTAGAACTGAACTAGAACTGAACTAGAACTGAACTAGAACTGAACTAGAACTGAACTAGAACTGAACTAGAACTGAACTAGAACTGAACTAGAACTGAACTAGAACTGAACTAGAACTGAACTAGAACTGAACTAGAACTGAACTAGAACTGAACTAGAACTGAACTAGAACTGAACTAGAACTGAACTAGAACTGAAGTTGAACTGAACTAGAACTGAACTAGAACTGAATTAGAACTGAACTAGAATTGAACTAGAACTGAACTAGAACTGAATTAGAACTGAACTAAAATTGAACTAGAACTGAACTAGAACTGAACTAGAACTGAACTAGAACTGAACTAGAACTGAACTAGAACTGAACTAGAACTGAACTAGAACTGAACTAGAACTGAACTAGAACTGAACTAGAACTGAACTAGAACTGAACTAGAACTGAACTAGAACTGAACTAGAACTGAACTAGAACTGAACTAGAACTGAACTAGAACTGAACTAGAACTGAACTAGAACTGAACTAGAACTGAACTAGAACTGAACTAGAACTGAACTAGAACTGAACTAGAACTGAACTAGAACTGAACTAGAACTGAACTAGAACTGAACTAGAACTGAACTAGAACTGAACTAGAACTGAACTAGAACTGAACTAGAACTGAACTAGAACTGAACTAGAACTGAACTAGAACTGAACTGGAACTGAACTAGAACTGAACTAGAACTGAATTATGAAGAAATAGGTTAATATTAATCGGTTATGTCTAAAGTCTTTTAAATTATTCGAATTATGTACTTATAACATAACTTCTATACTATTTTATTATAATCATTTATTTTTGCCCCTTATTTACAGAGCGTTCCTATAAATGTTACGCTACAGCGTAAGAAATCTTTGCCCGATTTCCAAGAACTGCCACGTGCCACAGAGGCTATGAGCCGCGAGGAGGTATCCGCTTTGGGCTCAGCTAGACGTGAAGCGGTACGACGACAAATTGAAATGAATGAAAAGCTCAAAGCGAATCCATTATTATATCTCGTCAGTCCACAAGTTAAAGTAAGTTTATAGAATACAAAATTTCTCCAAATTCCTTGTTAATAAAAAATTCTAATTTTTACAAAAATTTTCGAATTTTTTCAAAAAAATTAAATATTTTTAATAAAAATTCAAATTTTATACTAAAACTATTTATGAAAATTTTAATAAAAATTTTAAATTTTACCTAAAATTTCACTAAAAATCTGAAAGTTTAATATTTCACCATAATATTTCAGATTTTAACCAAAAAAATTCAAATTTTTATAAAAAATTTTAATTTTTAGAAAAAGCCTAAAATTTCAACAAAATTCTTAAATTTCAAAAAAAAAAAAATTATTTCACTAAAAATTCATTTTCACCAAAAATTTTAATTTTCAATAAAAATTCAAAATTTTCACCACAAACCTTAAATTTCATCAAAATTCAAATTTCACCAAAGTTCACCAAACATTCAGATTTTAACCAAAAAAAAATATATTATTTTATAAAAAATCGAATATTTTACTAAAATTATAAATTTTACCAAACATCCAAAATTTCACTAAAAATTTAAAATTTCACCAAAATTCGAAAATTTCACTAAAACCAAAATTTAGAATTTTCAGTAAAAATCTTAAATTTTAATTAAAATCCAAAATTCACTAAAAATCAAAAATTTTCAAAATTTCACTTAAAACCAAAATTGAACATTTTCATCAAAAATCTAAAATTTCACCGAAAACCAAGCACCATAATTGAAAAATTTCATTCAAAATCTTAAATTTCACGAAAAAATCGAAAATTTTAACAAAATCATTTAGATCAAAATTATACCAAAAATCCAAAATTTTAAAATTTCACCAAAAATCTGAAATTTTACTAAAAATCCAAAATTTCACTAAAAATCCAAAATTTCACAAAAATTCTAAATTTCACCAAAACCCAAAAATCTCACCAAATATCTGAACTTTCACTAAAAATCAAACACTTCACCAAAATAATACAAAATTTCACCAAAAAATCAAAAATTCACTAAAACTCCGAAAATTAAAAATTTCACCAAAAATCATAAATCTCGACTAAAATCCATAATTTCCACCAAGAATTCACAAAATTCACCAAAAACCTCAAAATTTCACCGAAAATTAAAAATTACTTTAAATAAATTTTCACCAAAAACTGATTTTGTATAGAAATAGTAAACAATTTTTATAAATTTCAAAACTAATTTCGTGTTTTTCTCATCTTTTAGGATTGGTTCTCACGACAACAGTTGGTGCTCTTGGTGCTTTTTGCAAACATTATATTGGCCATATTATTTTTCAAAATGCTGACATAGCGTAAATTTTTTCACCCACTACAACTGCAACAAAATCAGCAACAACAACTACTACTACATGAGACAGACGCAGCCTATAAACATCATACTACATACATATAAATATTTTATTTTATTTTTATCTATTTATAAATTACATTTTACATTTGTTTTCAATTTAGGTAATATATACTTATTAAATAATTTGTAATAGATTAAACTCCATTTGTACTTGGACTTGCCGTCGGCACGGCAACTTGCAACACCTGCAACAGGAGGGTAACATACAGTGCATGTGTTTACAAGAAGACATTTTTATTTATTTTTTTTTTCGGTAACAGGAGTCCATATAACATCCCATTGTCGATATTACTTAATATTTTGTATATCTACCACATACATTTAACAATTAATTTAAAAAACAAAAACAACTTGTGTCGAATTTAAACAAAATTAAATTTTTTTAAAAAAGAAACCATTTGTTGTAGTCAAAACAAATGTGTTTTTTTTTACATAATATATTTACATCTTTATAATAAAAATTCAACTTTAATTCTTTTTTAGCATTTGCAGTGAAATTGTATAAAATATTTTATTATAATACAAAAACAAAAAATAAAGAAAATGTACTCTACTGCAGAATTGTAAAAAACAAACAAAAAAAAAAATAAATAAAAAAATTTTGTGCAAAATAAAATACAATTTTACAATATATTAGAACAAATATTTAACTTATAATAATATGTACTCTATGTATATTGTATATATAACTACATATTTATTTTATTTAATTTTATTTTATTTATTTAATTATTTTTAATTTCAAAACAAAAAACTCCTATAAACCAAAAAGAACACAAACATTTTATTTTCTTTTATTTTTTGGTCATAGACAATTCTTTTTTTATAAAAATAAACATTTACTAAGTTATTAGTAAATGTTTATTATTATATTAAATAAAATATTGTTTATATTTAGCATTTCAATTTGGGAAATGCTTTAAAAATATAAAAAACTAAATATTTTTTAATTATAAAATAAAATTACTAGACAAACTAAAAACCAAAAGATAATAATACTTAAACAATTATAAAGAAAACAAAAAAAAAAACTAAACGAATTTTATACACTTTTTAAAAGCTCTCAATCAACTATATATAATTAGATCAAAATTTAATTAAATTATAATATAATTATATAAAAAATGAAAACAAAAACAAATAAATTTTACACTTTTACTTTAGATTGTTTATACAAAATTACTCCCTATACCAGTTTATGGATCCAGAGCTGTAGCAGAAAAATTAATTTAAAGATTTTTAGTTTTTATGTTTTTGTTTATAAAATAAACTGGATCCTTTGCTGTAGGCCAATCCTCATATACCACTGACACACACTTACTACATAATTCGTATTTAAACTGTTAAAAAAATGGTTTATTTTTTGTTTGTTTTTGTGAAAATAAATTCTAGCATTCTTTTATATAAAAAAAAAACTATATTTTTTTCAATAAATTTAACTATTTGCCTTAAATCATAAATAAAATTTCAAAAACTTTAAATAAAAGTTTGTATGTTTATTAAGCGGAGTAATACAAAAAGAAACTGTAACTGTCAGGCATGGAAAATTCAGTACTTTATAAATCGGTTTGTTATCGGTTCCCCCTCGACATTTTGGATACTTCTTCTAACTTCTAAACTTTTGATAAATAGTTCACATAGTAGGTCTAGTACATAGTCTAGTCTATAGTCTAGTATAGAGTCTAGTATAGAGTCTAGTATAGAGTCTAGTATAGAGTCTAGTATAGAGTCTAGTATAGAGTCTAGTCTATAGTCTAGTATAGAGTCTAGTCTATAGTCTAGTATAGAGTCTAGTATAGAGTCTAGTATAGAGTCTAGTCTATAGTCTAGTCTATAGTCTAGTCTATGGTCTAGTCTATAGTCTAGTCTATAGTCAAGTCTATAGTCTAGTCTATAGTCAAGTCTATAGTCTAGTCTATAGTCTAGTCTATAGTCTAGTCTATAGTCTAGTCTATAGTCTAGTCTATAGTCTAGTCTATAGTCTAGTCTATAGTCTAGTCTATAGTCTAGTCTATAGTCTAGTCTATAGTCTAGTCTATAGTCTAGTCTATAGTCTAGTCTATAGTCTAGTCTATAGTCTAGTCTATAGTCTAGTCTAGTCTATAGTCTAGTCTAGTCTAGTCTATAGTCTAGTCTATAGTCTAGTCTAGTCTAGTCTAGTCTAGTCTAGTCTAGTCTATAGTCTAGTCTAGTCTATAGTCTAGTCTAGTCTATAGTCTAGTCTATAGTCTAGTCTATAGTCTAGTCTAGTCTATAGTCTAGTCTAGTCTATAGTCTAGTCTATAGTCTAGTCTATAGTCTAGTCTATAGTCTAGTCTATAGTCTAGTCTATAGTCTAGTCTATAGTCTAGTCTATAGTCTAGTCTATAGTCTAGTCTATAGTCTAGTCTAGTCTAGTCTATAGTCTAGTCTAGTCTATAGTCTAGTCTATAGTCTAGTCTATAGTCTAGTCTATAGTCTAGTCTATAGCCTAGTCTATAGTCTAGTCTATAGCCTAGTCTATAGTCTAGTCTATAGCCTAGTCTATAGTCTAGTCTATAGTCTAGTCTATAGTCTAGTCTAGTCTAGTCTAGTCTATAGTCTAGTCTATAGTCTAGTCTATAGTCTAGTCTATAGTCTAGTCTATAGTCTAGTCTATAGTCTAGTCTATAGTCTAGTCTATAGTCTCTATAGTCTAGTCTATAGTCTAGTATAGTCTAGTCTATAGTCTAGTCTATAGTCTAGTCTATAGTCTAGTCTATAGTCTAGTCTATAGTCTAGTCTATAGTCTAGTCTATAGTCTAGTCTATAGTCTAGTCTATAGTCTAGTCTATAGTCTAGTCTATAGTCTAGTCTATAGTCTAGTCTATAGTCTAGTCTATAGTCTAGTCTATAGTCTAGTCTATAGTCTAGTCTATAGTCTAGTCTATAGTCTAGTCTATAGTCTAGTCTATAGTCTAGTCTATAGTCTAGTCTATAGTCTAGTCTATAGTCTAGTCTATAGTCTAGTCTATAGTCTAGTCTATAGTCTAGTCTATAGTCTAGTCTATAGTCTAGTCTATAGTCTAGTCTATAGTCTAGTCTATAGTCTAGTCTATAGTCTAGTCTATAGTCTAGTCTATAGTCTAGTCTATAGTCTAGTCTATAGTCTAGTCTATAGTCTAGTCTATAGTCTAGTCTATAGTCTAGTCTATAGTCTAGTCTATAGTCTAGTCTATAGTCTAGTCTATAGTCTAGTCTATAGTCTAGTCTATAGTCTAGTCTATAGTCTAGTCTATAGTCTAGTCTATAGTCTAGTCTATAGTCTAGTCTATAGTCTAGTCTATAGTCTAGTCTATAGTCTAGTCTATAGTCTAGTCTATAGTCTAGTCTATAGTCTAGTCTATAGTCTAGTCTATAGTCCAGTCTATAGTCTAGTCTATAGTCTAGTCTATAGTCTAGTCTATAGTCTAGTCTATAGTCTAGTCTATAGTCTAGTCTATAGTCTAGTCTATAGTCTAGTCTATAGTCTAGTCTATAGTCTAGTCTATAGTCTAGTCTATAGTCTAGTCTATAGTCTAGTCTATAGTCTAGTCTATAGTCTAGTCTATAGTCTAGTCTATAGTCTAGTCTATAGTCTAGTCTATAGTCTAGTCTATAGTCTAGTCTATAGTCTAGTCTATATTCAAGACTGTAGACTAATTATGTTGTATAGTCTATTGTCTAGACTATAGTCTAGTCTTTAGTCTGCACTGTTGTCTTTATTATGATTCGTTCATTAATTTTCTTTAAATTTAATTCTCCATATTTTTCTGTATTTCTTGCGCTACAACCCACTGTTTATTAATAGCGGTTTAAGAGTCATTGGAAATAATATTTCAATAAACAAATCATAACAGTTTGAAAACAACTGAAATAAAGAAACTATTAAGCAACTTTTGCTGTTTAGTTGCTGTTAAATGAATAATAATAATGCAATTTGTTAATAATGTTTAAAATGTATAATTAACACAATTTATTTTTTTAATTAATCAGAGTATTCCAAATATTTTTTTAAATAAAAATCTTTAATAATTGTTTTTAAATGCAAACTTAAAGTAATTTTTTTCCATTACATTTAACTTTAACGTATAATATTTTGATCACTATGTTGAGGATACTGATAACAGGGATTTATTTCTAATCTTATTTTGCAGTAAGCCAGCAAACAATTATTTGAATGTCTAGCAGATTCCCGCTGACAACCTGTTTCGTAAGGGTTTCGTCTTTTTCTCGTAACATTTGGACACGGCTGATGATAATAAATGGTGGGATTCGTTGCTATTTGCACTATTCCATGATTTTGTAACTCCAATAAATGTTTATTTGCACAAATTTTTAAAGAACAATTTGTGATTTTTAAAATGATTAAAAAACAAATTATTTGTAAAACGAATTTATTATTATACATTTTAACGTTCTAATGATTGAATTTATTGTGTGAGCCAAAATTAGATCTATTCGTTATATACAACCGGGCAAAATCATTAAGTCAGCAATTAAAAATTACCAAAAAATATAAATTTTTTAAATGTTTGATAAAAAATTTGTGAATTGTATACAAAATAGATTTGTTTTTTTTTTTTTGTGCCAATAAATATTTTTGGTTAATTGATTAATTTCCAAATTTTTTGAAAATAATGAATAAAAAATTAGATCAAATAGATTTTTTTATTATTGAACAAATTTTTTCATTCATTCATTAAAAAAGCATAAAATATTTAATTTTTTACTTTATATGGCCTAAAATAAATTTTGAACACTTAAAAATATTGAATTAAATATTAATATGTGCTTTTCGAAATATGTAGAACGATTTATAGTCTTGACTAAATATTGTTTAGTTTATAGTATTGACTAAAATCCAGTCTATAGCAAAGGTCAATTGACATGGCTATAGTTTAGTTTATAGTTTTGGTCACAAAGTAGTCTGTGTTATTGACTGCAGTCCACTCAACAGTCTATAGTCTATTGTCGTGACTATAGTTTATTTTATATTCTTGGCTATAGTTTAGTCCATAGTCTTCACTATAATTTATACTATAGTTAATGGTTTTGACAATTGTCCAGACTATATAGTCTTGACAATAGTTTAGTCTTAGTCTTGCCTATAGTGAAAGTCTATTGTCTAGACAACAGTTTGTCTTAACTTTGGTCTATAGTCTTGATTATAGTTTAGTATATATTACTGACTATAGATTAAACTATAATCTTGACTTCTAGACTATAGTTTAGTCTACAGTATTGACTATACTTAAGTTAACAGTCTTGAGTACAGTTTTTTCTATAGTTTAGTCTGCAGTCTTGGCTATAGTTAAATCTAGTCTAAACTGCAGTTATGTCTTTAGTCTAGTCTATAATCTGAACTATAGTCTGCAGTATAGTTTGAGCTATAATTTAGTCTATAGTATTGACTATAGTTTATCCTATAGTCTGAACTTTAAATTAGTCTATAGTCTGAACCTTAGTCTATTAGTCTATAGCCTTGATCTTGTTTATAGTCGAAAATATAGTCTAGTCTATAGTCTGGACTATAGTCTAGTCTATAGTCTGGACTATAGTCTAGTCTATAGTCTGGACTATAGTCTATTCTATAGTATGGATTAGTCTAGTCTATATTCTGAACTATAGCGTAGTCTATAGTCTAGTCAACAGTCTGGACTATATATCTGAACTATAGACTAAAATATGGTCTTGTTTAGTATGTAGTCTTGACTATACGTTAGATTATAGTCTAAAAGAAAAGAAAATAATAATTGCTTGGAATTTCTGTATAAAAGATTTAAACGGAACTTTTGGATCTTTTTACGCTTTTCGCTGGCCAGCCCTAATGAATACATACACTCACACTATTAAATATTATTCATAAATAATTTACCTCTCATTATTTTGTGTCAAAGTAAATTTTTCTTCTTCATTTTTTGGTAACTACTTCCAGCTACTATTTTTAACTTCCAAAAAAAACTCAATAAACTACTTATGAATTATTAACAACAAAAACATATGTTTTTACAATAAACAATTGAATTTATTTTAAAAATTAAATTATTACTTTTTGTTATTGTTCTTACAAAATTTCATTAATTATGGCGCGTGTACATTGTATTTTTCATGTGGTCAAAAAAAAAATCAAACAATTTAATATTGATAGAATTGATTGAATGTCTGGGGTACAAAACCATTATAACCTTGTGGTACACCATAGTTATTGCCTAGAGGAGCGATGTAGGTGGGTACTGGAGCTGAATAACCACCGGCAGAACCATAAGCGGGAGCTGGAGCGGCACAGGGTACTGGAGCTAGATTAGGTTGACAACTGAACAAGTAATTCTTGGGGCAGGGAGGAGCTGGTATACTAGCTGCACCATAACCACCACCAGAACCACCATAACCGGCCGACTTTCTAAAACGATTGTACTCGTTGCTTAACTGCGAAGTGAGTTGAGGTTTTAAATCACTTTCAACATCCTGTTTAGTATCGCTGCTGCTGCTTAGGGAACTGCTGCCGGAGGAAGACGAACCCACTGTTGTAGCGGTGGCCATTGAAATAGCCACAATAATGTAGATGAAGCAAACAAATGATTTCATTTTGTTGTGTTGTGGCAGTTATTACAAGAATGTTTGAAATATTCAACTGTATTCAATTCGAACAAAATTCTTAGTATTTATAGCATATTTACTAAATTTAAAAGCGCAAGTATATTTGCATTTACAATTCTTGCAGAATTGACAAAAACTTGTCTTTAATATATTAAAAGAAAAACTGCTGAGTTATTTTAAACTAGAAAAACATTGATTGCAACAGAACGTAACATAAAATGGGTCAACATTAATTGTAAAAAATAACTTTTTTTAAATTTCATGGAATACAAAAAAGTACTTTGTAGTAAGAATTAATAGTGCAATATGATTTGTATGAAAGCTAAAATCAATTTAAAACTAAGAGACACTTAATAGGGTCACTTAGAAAATAAATGTAACAAACAGAATAAACTGAACAGAAGAAGTGGTCTTTGAAGGCAATATTCTTATTTTGCCCAAAATTGAAAGATTAGGCTATAGTTAGCTTATAGTCTAGTCTATAGTCTAGTCTATAGTCTAGTCTATAGTCTAGTCTATAGTCTAGTCTATAGTCTAGTCTATAGTCTAGTCTATAGTCTAGTCTATAGTCTAGTCTATAGTCTAGTCTATAGTCTAGTCTATAGTCTAGTCTATAGTCTAGTCTATAGTCTAGTCTATAGTCTAGTCTATAGTCTAGTCTATAGTCTAGTCTATAGTCTAGTCTATAGTCTAGTCTATAGTCTAGTCTATAGTCTAGTCTATAGTCTAGTCTATAGTCTAGTCTATAGTCTAGTCTATAGTCTAGTCTATAGTCTAGTCTATAGTCTAGTCTATAATCTAGTCTAGCCTAGTCTATCGTCTAGTCTATAGTCTGGTCTATTGTCTAGTCTATAGTCTAGTCTATAGTCTAGTCTATAGTCTAGTCTATAGCCTAGTCTATCGTCTAGTCTATAGTCTAGTCTATTGTCTAGTCTATAGTCTAGTCTATAGTCTAGTCTATAGCCTAGTTTATCGTCTAGTCTATAGTCTAGTCTATAGTCTAGTCTATAGTCTAGTCTATAGTCTAGTCTATAGTCTAGTCTATAGTCTAGTCTATAGTCTAGTCTATAGTCTAGTCTATAGTCTAGTCTATAGTCTAGTCTATAGTCTAGTCTATAGTCTAGTCTATAGTCTAGTCTAGTCTATAGTCTAGTCTAGTCTATAGTCTAGTCTATAGTCTAGTCTATAGTCAAGTCTATAGTCTAGTCTATAGTCTAGTCTATAGTCTAGTCTATAGTCTAGTCTATAGCCTAGTGTATCTTCTAGTCTATAGTCTAGTCTATTGTCTAGTCTATAGTCTAGTCTATAGTCTAGTCTATAGTCTAATCTATAGTCTAGTCTATAGTCTAGTCTATAGTCTAATCTATATTATAGTCTATAGCCTAGTCTATAGTCTAGTCTAGTTTAGTCTAGTCTAGTCTAGTCTATAGTCCAGTCTATAGTCTAGTCTATAGTCTAGTCTATAGTCTAGTCTATAGTCTAGTCTATAGTCTAGTCTATAGTCTAGTCTATAGTCTAGTCTATAGTCTAGTCTATAGTCTAGTCTATAGTATAGTCTATAGTCTAGTCTATAGTCTAGTCTATAGTCTAGTCTATAGTCTAGTCTATAGTCTAGTCTATAGTCTAGTCTATAGTCTAGTCTATTGTCTAGTCTATAGTAGAATGTATTCTAGAAGTATGTACATGTATTTTTCTTTATACAAACATGTTTTAAGCTGCCTAATGATATGCTATTAATTTAAAAATATTAATAATAAAGTATGTATCAGCAATTTTAAACATTTACTTTAGAACAAAAATGTTCATTATTTTTGATAACAATTACCGTTAAAAAAAGGAATAATAATTTATTATTGACTTACGCCCATTTTTAATAACATAATTTTCAATTCGTAATTTTACAATTTATTCTATATTTAATTTTACTTTCTGTTCTATTGTTATGTTTTTTATGATCCTCGGCGTCAGTTGGTTGACTTCACAGAACCATAACTCTATAAATATACATAGGCTAGAACATTCATAATAATTAAGTAGAGACCGAACGTCAAACAAACAGACAAACCGACTTCATTATTGTACACAATAGAGTGTTTTTTTCTTAAAACAATACGTGACACTTTTATCAATTAACCATTGAGTAGCTAAAATATTAATGCAAATGTACTTATTTACTAAATACAAAAAGAAAACAACATAGAATTTGTTGGACTGACGCATATCGAAGATTTATCCATAGCCATAACTTTATTTCTTTTGTGTATTTAACCTAAACGGAAATTATGAATAAAATAAAAAAAAAATACCACACTTCCTTAGTATGTATATCGAAAAAAATAAGCAATCAACAAAATATAAATGAAAAAGTAATCAGTAATATTTAAAGAAAAAATCTCAAATTGGTCATTGTTCTTTTTTTTTTTTTTTTTGGGTGAAACGGCAAATGAAATCAACAGCAAATGATGTAGTTGTAAATATTTTAAAAGGAATAAATTGTTATTGTTAGAAATGTTATCATATCAGCAACGTTTATCAAGCCCTTTTACTATGTATTGTTTTGAAATGCGAGTCTTTTGGGAATCGTTTCTAAATTTATAAACGGATTGATTTATGCAACAATGTTTCAAGTTTTCAATTCTACATACAAGGCCAAATATTTTCCGAAATTCGTTTACAATTACTATTATAAAGAAACTCCCATTAAAGAACAAACAGGATTAGAATACAACTCCCATTGTTAATATTTATAGTAATGCATACTTGTCGGTTTAAAATCACTATATCCTTGAGGAACATGTTAGTTATTTCCTAGAAGTGCAATGTAGGTTGGTGCGGATGACAAATATGTGCCGACAGAGATATGTATGAGGAAGTTGCTGCAGTACAGATGCAGGTGCTTAACTAAGTTTATAATTCAACAAATAATTCATACGGCAGGGGGGAGTGAAATTATTAGCAGCTTTAAGTTTTGCCTATGGGTTATTTTTGTATCAATTAAAGCCTTACAGTCTTTGTGAGCTGCTTCAGCAATAAGGCTGTTAGTGAACTCATCAAATTTTACAGGAAATCTTTCCCGAAATCTAAATCTTCAATAAGTTTTCTTGTTTTTCTAATTAAATCTGATTAAAACCTGAAACAATGTCTGAGTACGGAAAGATAGCTAATATGGCAATTGTTAGGTTCAACTCTGTGGCACTAAGAGGTTCTTGTAAGAAATGATGTGTCACAAGGGAAGAATAAACTTTATAAATAATTACCTGTTGTTGTTGTAATAACTTAAAGTATAAATTTCGTTAATCCGGTGGTTCAGCCGTCACTTATAGGAACGGCATCTTCATAGATTGAAGTGATTGTCATGCTTAATTGATGATGCATACAAAGATGTCACTGGTTGTACCTTAACACTTTTGCTTCATGACAAATGGTGACACGAAGCCTCACAGAACAGTTTCTTATAACTTTTTTGCTTTTTACACGTTCCCATATTTTCCTTTCAATTGAATACAAAAATACTATTGAGAACAGCAATCACTTTCCTTTTAAACTAATTTTTATAAAATTTTCATGCACAAATTCACATTTAATTTTCCCACTTTTTTATTGGCTTTGATTTTTTTACAATTACTAATCTGTCAAATTAAATTTATCGATAAGTTTGTGACAAATGTACGAAAATTGTCATCACTAATAGAGCTTTGTTTGATACTTTTTCTATGTGGTTCCCAGCACTGCTCGTTAAACGAAATAGTAACGGAATGGCCAACCAAATTCCTCTAATAATCCATCAATAATTTCATTAACCATTTATAAATACAAGGGTAATAATACCGGCAAAACAAATAGAAATAATGAAAAAACGTGGAATGGAAATACAGAATAACTTACAAGTGCCACTACCAAAGTCTTAATCCAAACTTTTTACCAACTGTATGGTGGAGGCAACAACTTCATTGCGCCGAAATTTGTAACGTTTCCCAATCCTGCAAAAAGAAAACAATTGCAAACAAAATTTATTGAAACCGAAATGGTAAATTAAACCATGGTGCGTGCGAAATGGGTCTTAGTTCAAATTGATCACAAATACTACAAAAACTATAATAAATTTGATGTCTCATTAGAACTTTTATTCAAAGATTCCGTGAAATAAATATTAACAATTATTGGCAGAATTTTTTCATGAGAAAAATATTAATAAAGAGAAGAAAGGAAAACCGTTTGAAGTGGGATGATTCATAATGATTACATAAAGGATAAATCTTTACAACTAAGTATTTCTTTCACATTAAAATACGTAGTTAAACTCTGATAAACATACATGCATTCATTTAAAATATACTTCCAAAACTGCTTACTCTGATATAGTAACAACTGAACTACTAAAGACCTAATTTTTTGTTTTGTTTTTTTTTTTTTTTTGCTTGCTGTTATTTTTTTCAATGTTATACCAATGAAATATGAAGATCGTTGACCTCAAACTAAAAAAAAAAGCTAAAGTTTTTAGTTGGCACTTTTGGTTGGTTGTCAAATATAAATTGCATTTTTTGTATAAATTTTAATTTAAACAAACAAAAACTGTTATGAAAGCATGTTGTAGTGTAGAACACAACACATGTACGGTAATTTGTATGCAGAAATAGTAATAATTATGTTAAATAAAATATAAACAAATTACAAAACATTTTTTTTTGGTTATAAATCAAAAACAAATGTTTAAGCCGGGTTTAAGCTTTTAAATTTAATGCTTCATTTCCGTAGCTGTCAAATTTTAGTGACATTTTGTTGGAAGTGAGGAAAATAATTAAGAATTTTAAGTACGGAAATGCATTTTTGTAAATTATAGGAAATTCTTGAAATTACGGAAGTAGAGGATGGATTTATTAGCTTTATTTCACTACTCGTATACGAGTTAGATAATAAACTCCTTTAGAACTTATGAATTCTAAGGTTACAAAGTCTTCCGATTTAAAGGAACAAAACTTTTGAAAAGTAAGGAAACTGCAAAATAAACGCTCTTGGAGTTATTTCAAACTTTAGGTTAAGATATTTCAAAAAAGAAGCAAGATAGGTATAACAATTGTTTTTTGAAGACAAAGACTGTGATCAGTTAAAATCACCTTTATTCTATTTCGATTAAGTTTCTGCACAATTTAGATCAAGTTATCTTAAGGTAGAAACAAGATATAAGAAAGGTTACACTTTTATTTTGAAGCAAAGGGAAAGGACTCTCAGGCGGCCCAATAAATTTAACTTTGCGCTGTTAAAACGTCTCAAATATGTCGAAAAGCCGGGTACTTTCAACCTCAAGCAAAGATAGTTTAAAAATCTTATGTAAGTATCAATTTTGAGATTAAACTCAACTTTTTTCAAACTGTTAAATCCCAATTCTTTTAATTTCAATAATAACTAATTCTTCTTTCGATCAAATTCAAATTTTAAATTAACATATCAACATTTTAATAGAAAATTAAAAATGTTTCAGTTGCTATGTCTACATTTTGTAAAAGTAAACAATATGCATTTTAAAAGAATGACTAATTTTTCATAAATTCTTTTTCTTTTTTAACGGAAATCAGTATTATATTTTATCTTTTAAACAAAATGTATTAAAATATCAAAATATTTTCTTGTTATTAACGAAAAAATTTTTTGTTTTTTTTTTTTAAACAAATTAGCTCATTGACAAAAAATACACAAATGTTTTGATATTTATTTTTAGAAATTTCACTATTTACGCTTGTTTAATATATTTTATTAATAATTGACATAGTTTTTATGTTTTTAGCCAAATTTTGTGTTTTTCTTTTAATGAATTTTTATGCCAAAATATAAAGAAAATATTTGGAAAAGAAAATTTACCCCCCACAACTTATACAAACCATATACATTTTAGCTGTTGATGTATTAAAAACAACATCACTCCACACACACTCACAGACATTTAGTTTTTGTGACATTTAAATGACATTTATAAATTCTTTTTTAAGCACTACAACAAAATCTTGTAAAGAAACTATGTAATAAATAAATGCATTGTGGATATTAAAAGAAAAACCAACTTCAAAGAAACTAAAACTTTAAAATGCTAACAACAGAAAATATAAAAAATACAAAACTACTATTGTAGTTTTTTGAATCCCCTCCCCCACCTTTTAACATGTTTATTAATGACTCCTTAACTCTAACAAACCCTTTTTAATTAAGCAATGAACTTACACAGTTCAACAGAATTTGAAAAGGACCCAGAAGACACCAAAGTATACATTTCTAATTGTTTAAAAATTCCTCAAGAAATAAAGAAGATATAACAGATGATAAACCTTTGTTTTAAAGCCGACCGAGTGGACGTTCACACGACCTAACAAATTTTATAGATAAAGGAGTCAATCGCTCATTATGTCTTCAAGTATGATCAAAAAAAAGGTTTTTTCAAGATAAATTCTGAGGCCAGCGCTGCCCAATCCTTTACAAAACTGTATTTTGGTTTCTAGGTTAAAAATTTGTTAAACTGTGTTATCGGCATTTATAAAAATTAACAAAGAAAACTATTAAAAACCGCAACATTCCACTCAATTATTAAAAATTTTGTTTTAAAATAGATTTTTCTTGCTTTTTAATGACATTATTTATACATACTGTAAATTTTTATTCAAATATTTTATAAAAATGAATACATTTTTAATAATAGTTTTGTTTTTTTTTATTATTATGTATGTATGTTGATTGATTAGTTTTGGACTGCACATTTTTTTTATATCCAAGTATTAAAAAAATATTTGTTTTGTTTGTTTTTTTTTTAATATTTATACTTTTTATACGACAACGACACATCTGTTGGAGGAGTAAGTAAGTATGAGAGGAGCTAGTTGAAAAAAATGTATGATGGATTGCTGGGTTTGTTGTTTTGGTCATTTTCTGTGTATATGCATTTTAAATATATAGTTTTTTTGTATTTTTTGTAAAAAAAAAGCGTAAAACAAATATTTTGTTGTTGTAAAATTAAATTTTTTGTTTAAGAGAATATCTTTGAAATTTCTGTTTTTATATTTATTTTTTATTTGTTTTGTATGAAAATTATTCCAAAGTTTTGTTTTTTGTTTAGCAAAAAATTATTTTTATGATATTTTTTTTTTGTTTTTTTTTTATGTTTTTTTTTCGTTTATTAATATTATTATATAATTACTTTTATGTATTATGTATAGTGTGTGTGTTTATATTTTCTAGTACCCGCAAGTGATAAGATAATCTCCAAGTTTCTCTACGACGGATGCGGCCTGTTGTGGCTGAACGGGATCTTCGTAAATGGAAACAATCACGGCTGCAAAAAAAATAAATAAAAATAGAAAAACAATATATTAGTTATTTCATTAAATGTAGACTTTTAACAATGTCAAAATCATAACCATATAAGGAATATTTTATTTCCAAATAGACTAGACACTTGTCTGTTTATTAAACTAACAAAATTATTTCTATTAACAAGGCTATAAACAAGGCATTAAACTTATATTTTTGAAGGGGATTTCATTTTGTTTTTATTTGCTAGTTTATGGGAATTTAAACTAATTAAAAATTTAGACAATATTACAGTAAATGTTCTACTTTTAAAGGACTTTTAACGTATCGCAGATACTCTACACCAAGCTATTGATGAACTATGTAACACTTTTCAAAGCTTTAGTGTATTTATTCGGATCTGATGTAAAATACTACAACCATCTTTCAATAAAATTTCAATTAAACTTACCTTGTGTGGTTTTCATGCAATGTACACCGCTGCGTCCGAATTTGGCGCGGACAACGCGGTCTGTACCGGACAAATAGATATATCTTTGGCCGGCCAATGTAACGCCATTGCTGGTAAGAAGATCTTGATTATCAAATCCAGAGATCAATTTTGACAATTCTTCTTTTGTAACCTAAAATTTAAAAAGAGAAAAATTAATATAAAATAAAGAAAACAAAAAAAAAATAACAATGCAAAATAAAAATTGATATAACAACATTTGCTGGGATATATTCTTATAAATATGTAGTTCATACCAGGTATGGCAAATTGATATCAATTTGAATCCCTCTTCGTTAGTCCGTATAAACCCAGTCAATGCATTAGATTATTAATTAGTAAACATACTATTCAAAAGGCAAGTCCATAAATTAGTTGACTAGTTAATAGACTAGTCAATAGCCCAAATGACTAGTTAATAGACTAGTCAATAGTCCAACGACTAGTTAATAGACTAGTCAATACACTTGTTTAAAAGCTGCTCAATAAACTAATTAATGGATTCGTCAATAAAATAGACCTTAACCTAGTAAATTAACTAGTCCATAGATTAGACTAGAAAATAGACTAGTCCATAGACAGCTCAATATATCCTAGTCCACAGACTATCCCCTAGATTGTCAATAAACTAGTCCATAGGCTAGTCAATAAGCTATTCCACAGAATAGTCCATAGGCTTTGGTCCATAGAGTGGTCATTTGATAAGTCTTTAGGCTATTAAACAGACTAGTCCATAGAAAAGATTATAGGCTAATCAATAGACTAGTCCAAAATCTAATCAATAGACCATAAGGTACTAGTCAATAGATTCGTCCATAGAATAGTCACCTAGTAATTAACTAGTCCATAGATTAGACTAGTAAATAGACTAGTCCATAGACAGCTCAATATATCCTAGTCCACAGGCTATCCCCTATATTGCCAATAAACTAGTCCATAGGCTAGTCAATAAGCTATTCCACAGAATAGTCCATAGGATATAGTCTATAGAATAGTCCATAGGCTTTGGTCCCTAGACTGGTCATTTGATAAGTCTTTAGGCTATTAAACAGGCTAGTCCATAGAAAAGATTATAAGCTAATCAATAGACTTGTTAATAGACCATATAGGTACTAGTCAATAGATTCTTCCATAGAATAGTCAATAGTTCTTTGTTAACATTGTAAACAAGAAATGTATACTTCCACTTTTGACCAACGAGGAAATAAAGATAATACCTATTGTACAAAATAGGTCATTAGTGTACTGTTGCTCTTTTAAAGACGTAATTGCACCAGAAAAAGTGCAATTATGCAAGTTTTACCAACCCTGGTTCAAACATATTTGTGCCAAAAGCTGATTTCATTCAACAATCTGTTTTATATTTAGAATAACACATTCATTCTATGTCATGGTCTTAATAATGATCTTGTACAACAATTATATTTCGTAAAGGTACATTGACTTGTACTTTTTTTTTTTTTTGCTAGCAATTTTGCCTGTTCTACTCTCTACACCACCTCTTTTCAACGTAATGAACGTTTAATAAACAAAAACAACAACAAAAATCAACCTCAAACTAACCACCTTTATTCTACCATCACCACACACCACCTTCCTAACTATCTATTAGTCTTAAACAAAACTAGGTAACACACCATTTACACACAACCCATGTAAAACATATTACAAATTGTATCTACAATTTTACCGCCCTTAAAAGGCTGACTGACAGACAACGAACGGTGAACAAAGCAATCAAATAAATTTCAATGTCACTCAGAGACAGAGAATGGCTAAAATAACCAAAAACAGTTAAAAAAACACAAATACTGGACAAAAAAAACAATAGAAAAAACACTCAACTCTCATCACTCACTCTTTGCAAATATTCTCGCTCTCATCCCTAAGGTCTCTCACTCTCATCTCTTTTTACAACCACACAATGGCAGCCATTTTGATATATATAAACAGCCGGTTTTTTGCAAAGATAAAACAAAAACATACATATACAAATGCAAATAAGAATAAGAATACAAAACGAAAAAAAAGTAATGAAATGGAAGTGAATTTCAATGGGGGGATTGATTGAGTGTAAAAACAACTCAATTCAAATTTTGCCATATTTATACATACATTTTAACTCGTATAGATTTGCAACAAAAAAATTTAAGCATATGTATACAAAAAGAGAGTAAGAGAAACGAAAAAAAGTGTGCTGCGGAAATATGGATAAAAAGAAACTTAATAATAAAGCAAAAATAATAGGTATATAAATAAGTGTGTAGAAAAGGAAACTAAAGATAGATAACCAAGATAGAAATGAAAAGAAGAATACAAAGAAATGAAAATGTACCGAGTACACAATAACGCCGGGTGTGTGTGATATGCATGTGAGTACTGAGTACATATGCAAAAATACTTTTTTTCTTTATAATACTGCTGCTACTTTTTGTTCTGTATGTATTTGTTGTACCGCAAAATTATTATTAAAAATATTATTTTATTCCACAATTAGTGTGAAAAATTTTATTTATAAAATACATTTTTATAAGATTCACATTTATTTTTGCCAGAAAGTGGTAGAATATCTACCCCGCCCTTACTAAACGATTTCTTCTCTATTGAAACTAAACAGCAGTGATGCCAATATAAGGTGTTTTTTGCACTATTTTTAGGAGCTTTTAACATCTTTTATTTATATGTTCAGGCAAAATTTTTGTTTCTGCAACTCGTAGTATCGAAAAGTATCGAATAAGCTGAAACTTTAGATTAAATATTAGGTTCAAAGTTATATTTGAATTTTCGAACATATGTTCGCAAAAATTTTGAAACGGTTTTTATATCTCTAAATCATCAGGATTCTTAAAAATTAAATTTTTGTTTGATTGAGGCTATTTTTTAAAAATTTCATAAATTTTTAAATTATTTTCAATGTACTTTCAGAATATAAGCTTTATATGGAATGTCCGAAAATTTGAAGCTATTTTAAAGCAGTTAAATGATCTCTAAATCATCAGGATTCTTAAAATCATTATTTTTCTTTCAGTTGAGGCCATTTTCTTAAAATTTTTACTTCGAACTTAAAAATTTCTCATTTCAAAATTACAAAATTTTAAAATAATTTAAAATTTGTAGAGAATTTTTAAAATATTTACAATGTAGTTTTAGAATTCAATTAACATAAGCTTTTCATGGCATGTTCGAAAATTCGAACTTATATGTATTCGAAAATTGTTTAAAGTTTTCAAATAATCTCTAAATCATCAGGATTCATAAAAACAAAATTTTAGTTTCATTTGAGGTCAATTTTCCTAATTTTGAGAATAAATGTAGGTTTTAAAATCACATCTTTTTAAGACAAAATATTCTCTTAATTATAAGAATTTATAAAAATCTAATTCATACATTTCGAAATTAACAATTTTGATCACAATCTATAAGTTTTCACAAATATTTACTAAAAAACCAAGTGTTTTTAATGCAAAATTTCAAAAATTGTTTTCTTAATGAGTTTCTATCAACTAAAGTTAACTGAAGTAATTCACGGAATTATTTGCTTATCTAAAAATACAATCAATTATAACCTTGAAATTAAGTTTCTTAAATAAAGTCTAAAATAAACAACTTTATTAAAGTTTATTTTACTATTTGAATTTGGCCAATATTGACAACACTTTTAACAAACTACCGCATTTTTATATTATACAAAAATATCTTTTCCTAAAACTTATCTTTCAGATACGCAGGTCAAAAGTTACCATGTGTGTTTATATTTGATTGGTGTACTTTTAGACAAAAGAAGTGAAAAGAATTTAGAGCTTAAGTGGCTTACAATAGGTAAAATTAATTAATTATTTATAGGTAGTATGTGTGGGGAGGAGGGGGCTTTTTGTTTTTTTTTTTTTTCTATACAATAAAAAAGATAACGAAGATTTAAAATTCGTGTTAATTTTTGGCATACGTAGACAGGGACAGCCAGTCAGTCAGCGTCAGCTGATTGTTTGTTAAAAGAAAAAGTTATACTTTTAGACATAGTAAATGAGGTGAAAATATCTAGCTATTTCTTTTGTCCAAATTAAACTGAAAAAAAGAAAAGAATAACGTAGAGTTGCAGCCATCAAGAGAGGAGGAAAGATATGAGTCAAGTAGTAGTGTATTTTTTTTGCAAATTTTTCGGATGAAAAAAAAAAATATACAACTGGCTGCTAGCTTTTCGTGATAAATTCTTCTTGCACAAATTATTCTAAAAATAATATCAATGTGTTCATGTGTTGATGATTATTATTTTAGTTTTTTTTCATATCATTTTCCAAATTGTGTACAAAATTAAAAAGAAAAATCGTTGCGCTAAAACATATACATACTAAAAAAAACTTAATAAAACAAAAATTGTATATAATTTTACAGCAACAATGTGCACCAGGGACAGCCAGCCAGTCAGCCAGAGTATAGTATGACTCACAGCGACAAAGCGATAACATTTCACACTATAGAGGTTTTTAAAAAACAAACCACCAAAAATAAAGAAAATAAATTTAAACATTTCCCTTTGTTTAACCCCCACGACAAACCCATATTGCAACAGAATTAAAGGAAATCCTTCTTAATATTATGCACCCACCAAAACCAAACGATCCCCTGGAAAGTACACACACACAAACAATGTTAATGTATATGAAAAAACTAAAGAATTTCTAGAAATTTCCGATATGATTTGAAACATATGTTTAAAATATGTTATGAAAAAAAGGCGCATAACATAAATTTATCATCACACTTAACAATGCCACATAAGAAAGTGATAAAAATGGTCTCCCGGATTATTAAACATACATTTATAAAATGTTTATTTTAAACAAAAGAA
This sequence comes from Lucilia sericata, assembly GCF_015586225.1. Classification (NCBI taxonomy): domain Eukaryota; kingdom Metazoa; phylum Arthropoda; class Insecta; order Diptera; family Calliphoridae; genus Lucilia; species Lucilia sericata. The sequence goes on along the minus strand of NW_023994651.1, from coordinate 105,487 downwards.
ATTTATATGTAAAATATTAAGATTAGGGAGACCCCAGCACTTACTGGATGAGTGATGATAATAACGTTACAAAAATGACATTTTTAAGTGTAATATTATTGTAAAAAGGCGCACACACACAGAGTAGAAAAGATAAAGCAGCTCAAAGTTGGGCTAGAGAGACACTCAGCAACAGTAACTTTGAATAATTATTACAAAGGAATACTAAATTTAGAGATTTTGTTTGTATTTAATACTCCAGCTGTAAAAATATCTACACTTTCACACCATATTTTATTTTTTCTTAAAATGTATTTTTATCAAATTACGTTTTGAATAGCAAGTTCGCTGGACTTTCAAGAAAACGACAAAAATAAAACAGAACGCAAAGTAGATAAGATATTTTTTTTTTATTATGCATTTTTACTTGCTATTCAGCGGTTATTGTTCTTTTTTGGCAAATTGTGAAAGATTTTATTTTATTACTTAATTGATTAATTTTGTAAAGAAAGGAATAATATGTGTATGTTTAATGCAATTGGTTATAATTTAAAATTGTTGTTATATGGTAAATGTAAATTGTATTAATAAGTACATACTTATTAAACAAAATTAAATTATTTGTTCTATTAAAGTATAATTAATCAAATATGTATTTATAACAAAAACACAACTGTGTGTTTGAGGCTTTTTTATTGCGGTTGAAATAAAAATACATAATAGTAATATATTTCGTTAACTTGTCAAACTCTAACTAATTTAATATGAATTAATGATGATATATTGAGGACGTATAAATAATTTCTTTTCAATAAAAAGATTATAAATTATTATTAAAATAGAAATTCTGTTTGTTCTTTGTACTAACCCTGCAGGAAATGGAACTAGTACCAAACTAGTATTTAACTAGTACCAAAATCACCAGTACTAGTTCCCAACTGTAAACTTTCCTATACCATCATAATGCTCAAATTAACATTGAGTGTGTTTGAAAAATTACTAGTACCATTAGTTCTAGACTTATACTAGTACACTTCGACCCAATTGGGTTCTTTAGAACCAGTTTGATACTAGTTCTAATATTCATAAAAAGTCGCCATAATTGGTGGTTTTGCTCTTTTGAAAGCCTCCTGCACAATTCCAAGTGAAAATTACTACACAACTTGTTTTTTATAAGGTTTTATTTCTAAAGATACAATAAAAAATGTTGTAAATACATTTACCTAACAATTCAATATGAAAGTTTGAAGAAATTCTGGTTCTATCCGTATCACCATCATTGATTTCATTATGTCCAAAAATTCCCTTCAGGTATATATCTCCATTTCGTTATAAAAACATTTGCCGTACGATAAAACAAATATTAAACTTATTGCAGTTTTTAAATTTAATAGACGTACTTACATAGGGATTTGCCTGCAACCGGATCTAAATTTGCATGCACTATTTATCCTCACATTTGAAGGGATATGTATGAAAATATCGTTTTTTATGCAAAATGTTTCAAAATTATATTTTAATAATTTAAAAAAATTATTTTTTCCAACACATGTCAAACAAAAATCAATCTACAAGTGGCGCCATTCAACTACTTCTAGTACTAGTATTTTTCCATATAAACTCTAACCCAATTTGTACTAGTGTCTGTTGTTCTAGTATTAGTACTAGTGGCATTAAGACAATTATCGCTTCATTTCCTGCAGGGAATCTATTCATTTCAAATCAGATAGAATGAATTACAAATTTAAACCATTTTTTATTATTTACTTCAAATTGAATCAGTTATAATTTGGAAAGATTTATTTCAGACCAATTTAATACTTTTTTTGAAATTTTGATCTTTAAAATTTTAATAATAATAAGAAGAAATCTTTCAGAGTACAAGCCATTTACAAAATTTTCGAAAATTTCGAAAAAAAAAAATATAATTTTAGTTTTATTTCAAATGAATTTCTTAAATTTTTTCCTTTCGAACATCAAAATTTTGGAAATGTGGTTTCGGAATGCATGCTTTTTTCACTACTTTCGAAAATTCGAACTGTTAAAATAATCTCTCGATTGTGAGAAATCATAAATATCTAGTTTCTCTATTTTTTATGCATTTTGAAAATTTTAAGGAATTTTCAATGTAGTTTCAGAATACCTATAATTTTTTAACGACATATTCAATAATTCGAACTTAAGTTCGAAAACTGCCGATCTTCAGAATTTATAAAAACTTAGTTTTATTTAATTAATTTTAAGGCCACATCTTACATGTTTAAATTTTGGAGTTTCCATATGTTATTATAATTTTAAAATGTTTATGTATTTCGAAATATTTTAAGTAGAATTGAAATTTGGGAACTTATAAGACAATTTGGCATTTTGTCACGAATATTTGACATACTATAACCCCTACAAATCTAACCAGTTGGAATAACAAATCCAACATCAAACATTTTAAACTTGTCAACTGAAAGTTTAATAGATTACCCAGCAAAAAAAACTTCCATTTAAGAAACACACACATGCATTGTTAAGGTCATTGATACAGTTTTTTTTTTTCGTTTCTCCAAAAATTTGCATAATCAAGTAATAAAATTTCCAAGAACAATATAACGTATTTTCTAAGACAATTTCTAACATTTAGATTTCAAAATCTTTCACTATATGCTAAAAGAAAAAACAGCATAAATGCTGAAATAAAAGATAAACAACAAAAGAAAAGAAACCGGTGAGAAACACAACCATAGAATGACCGACGACCGGTCTTTTTTGTTGTTGCTACTTATTATGTGCGTTGTATAAAATGTGTTATTGGCTCCATATTGAGCATTTGTCGCCGCCACTTGCAAAAAAAAAGGCAGAAATAAAAAGTGGGATATGGACAGCAGAAAATGAAATATAAAATAAAAAGTAAAACACACCAGAAAAATGGGAAAAAAGTAACGACATCCAGAAGGTTATTATTGGTGGTGGTTTTGTGTGAAGTTTGCACGATATCAACTACTAGTGACTGGTGGTGGTGATGGTCGTGGTTGATGGTGGTGGTAGTATGAAGGGCGTTTGCTTTTCTTTCGGCTTTTTTTCACATGTCACACTACTTACTACTGATACTGATTGTATACATGTACACAAAAGTCAATTTATAATGCTTTTTAGGGGATTAAGTAAAGAATTGTGTTAATATGTTGTTTAGTTTAATAAAAAATATAAATTGAAGATACGTTTTTTTTTCAAACTTTGATAATGAATGTCTTTTGGCTCTACCCCGCAAAAAGCAAACATGAATCATTTTCTTATAGTACCTACAATGTTTCTTTTTTTTTTTTTTTTTTTGAATGGTCACACCCATGAACTTGCCCCAAAAAGGAAAAATACATTAAAAAGGATAATTTTTAACCCCCTTTCCTACAAACTCTTAAACATTTAAAATTTTAGTTATTTAGACACTTACCTCAAAGCCCTTGGAAGAGGCCCAAACGTTGCCATCATGACCAGCGATACAGGCTTTGGTAACGCATTGCGAGGCCATCAATTGGTTATCAACATAATCTTGCCAGCTCATTTTGTATTTGTTGGTTATAAAAACTTACGACGAGTAGAGAAGATACAGAAATAAAATTTAAAACGTTTTTTGAGTTTTTGTTCCTGTTGTCAATGTGGTGGTGTCCAACAAAATGTCTGCAAATTTTTCGTTTAAGGAGTGCTGCAAAAAAAGGAGGAATATTATTAAAATTGCAAATTTTAACAAAAAATCATTAACTTATAGTTAAAATAACAAATTTAGCTTTCAAAGAATTTATAGTTTAACAACTTTTATAATTATTTTTGTAAAATTTCGTTTTTAACAGATTTAATACTACTCCAGCTCACTAATAAATTATTTCCTATTTATAATTTTTTTAAAAATTTCTAGCAAAAATTATATTTTCCTTACACTTTCTTCTTTTCTTACAATGCCAACGCAGCCGCGGTCTAACAAGTTTAGCCAACAAAGAATGCAAAAAATTTGTAAAAAGTACCGAAAAATATTATTTTTCTTCTTGCCGTTGCTGCCGCGCACACCAATCTCACTCAAGCACACTAAAACGAATGGTGATAAATAAGCGACGTTATGTTCAACATTGAGTTTTTTCTTTTTTGCATTTTTACATTTTTACACTCCCTTTTTGTTTTTTTCTTTCTTTCTTCTTCTTCTTCTTCTATATGTATTTTTGTTATATTTTCTCTACTTTCCTTCTCCTACTCATTCACTCACTCACTTATCTCTAGCTCACTTTACAAAAAAAAAACAGATTTTTTTCACTCTCCCTCTCTTTCTCTTTATTTTAGACAAGTGTGACTCAACACAATACGAGTGGCTGCTCTGCTCCACCATGAATCAGTATATGAAAATATGGAATTGGATGATTCAGTGGGATGAAAGGACAAATTATGTATTACAAATGCACACACACATCTACACTTAAACTTTTTCTTAATTTATTTTGTTAAACAAAATTAATCATATTTGTTTAATTAGCCGCCTAATATCTAAACAAAAATGTCTTGCAAATCAATCGGCAAGGGGTACAAAGCGCGTATACATACAATATTAGTTTGTGGTACGTGTGTTTGTGTATGTGTGTGTTGCCAAATCTTTGCGCATACAAAGAAAAATTTTGCAAAAAGAAAAAATAAAAATTTTCTTCTTCGCCTACGCAGTTTGCAAAAAAAATCCTAGACCTAACCTTAATTACTGGAATAGTAACAACTGCACTTACATTTTGTGGCAAAATTTTATATTTCCTTACTTTTCTTATTGTTTTAGCGTTAAAAAATGGCACTACACGGGGTTACTTTTGCTTAAACTTCACTAATTTTTTTGCTATTGCCACAAGAAGTATTTTTTGTTTCCAACGGGCGCAGTTAAATACTTTTTCTTTTCAGCAGATAAATAAAACACAAAATTTTTCAAACTCACTTTCTACTCAAACGACTGTCGACAAATGACTGTGAGTGTCAAATTTATAGATAAATATCCTAAAGTGTTTGACGCCGTCTTAATAACACATCAATGGCGGCTAACTGTATGTTCTGCAGCGGCGTTGAATAGCCGGCTAAACTAAAGGAGTCAATAATATGTACAAAAACTTATACTATGTTTCCACTGGCTTGAAATCTACTAGGTTTGCTTAAACCTCTTCAAGGTGTTTTCGCTGAGCTTACTCGTTTCCGATCCCGTAATTTTATTTTGATACAACGATAGTAATGTTAATATCCTTTAAATTTAAACATTAAAAATATAAAATTACAGTTGTAAAAATATAAATTTTATTATTAAATGCCACTTATTTTAAAATTATAGTTTTTTCTATTTCTATTTCAAAATTAAAAGTCACTTTTTCGACGAAAACATTCAACTTGAATGGATAGCCTCTAGTTGTATTTGCTTATCCTAGACACAACGCAGTGTTGTATTAGCAAATCTTGTTCGAAAAAATACATTTTCGACATGTTTTAAATCAAATCTAGTAGATTGAGTAGATTTGGATTTGTCAAAAATGTATGGCAAATCTACATGATTTCAACTAGTTTTGCCCAAATCCACTATATTTGCTCAAAACGCCTCAGTATAAACATAGCATTAAATATTATTTGAAAAAATTTTAAGCTTAAACTAAAGCTATAAATAATTTTTATAAAAAATATTGAATATTTTTTAAATTTTATTTTTTTTTTTATTTTTTTACGACGTTGACTCTTAAGATATAGCGGCGCAAGTTTTTGTATGTTTACAGAGTTGTCATATAAAGAATTAAGACTGTCGTATAGATTATTGTTTAATATTAAATATTTAACAAACACCCTGTTGTCATAGCAGAGTTGTAATCAGTGCTAACATATGTTTATTTATGGATTGCCAAATAATAAGAATAATTAAGGAACGTTTTTACTTAAAGTGGTTCGAAATTTTACTGGCCTTTTAAATGTGAACTTAATTGATATACAAATCAATAATTGATTTAAATATGCTTATTGCATATCTAGATATGCCTGTACATATTTGTATATAAATTTCAATAAAAATAATTTTATTTAAAATACTGAGCAAATTACCGACTATAACTGCATTATCGAACCGTTTTACTCACAATGATGATATTTATTTGAAAAATACAACTTTGTTTTACTTTGTGCTGCCCGAAAATTAAAATATTTAATAAAATGGGAAAGAATAAATAAATTAATTAAAATAATTGTAATAAGAGTTAAAGTCGACCATTTTTTCCAAAAAGTTTATTAAATATTTTATAAATAAAAGTCAAAAAGTTTATGTTTAAAAAGGTGAAAATTACTTTCATAAATTTAATAAGTAGAGAATCATTATATTCATAATTTTATTTATAAAATCTTTTAAAATGCCTAAAAATACAAATTTTCTATATTTAATTTTTCTTATGAAATGCCTTTTTTGTTCTAAATTTACTAATTTAAATGACTGAGTGAATTACATAAAAACTCAAATTCTGGGTTTTTCCATATTTGAAGTCTGAGTTAAAAAATGAAGGTTTGGAAAGGTATGTGTGCTTGAAAACTGTACCTGACTACTACTACAGCTGTAATTTATTTTCCAGTACTACAAAAACAATTTAAACCAAACTAAACAGAATTTGCTAAAATTGCAACACAGGTAGATATCCATTTTCATTTCCTTTCCATAAAACCAAACACATAATTTATAGAGTTCTATAGTTGGAACAAAAGTCGACTCTTATCCTTTGATTTAATTCCTATAATTATTTCTTAAAGCTTTCGATGCAGTTAAATGAATTCTTACGAAGGTGAAGGGTATACAAATGAAGAGTTAAAATAAAAATAGTTCTCGTGAGATAAAAAATAAATCTCGAAAAATGAAATAAAATAGTATTGCAAATATAATCCCGATTTTTTATATATTAACTTTCAAGATGCCACGTTTTAATCTCTCTCATTCCGTTTTTAATTATTTAAAATCGTTGAAAATTTTAAAATAACAGTCGATTTTAAGCTGACGCCGACAATATTAGTGTCAGCCGTCGCCGCCGGTAATATTTGTCAGCGCAGGGCTCTGGTGTCCATTGTGCAGAGACTCGCGCCGATTCGGCTTAAGCCGACTAAGCCTAGCCGCCGCCGCCGAAAATTTTTCATCTTAATACGGCTTGAAAATTTCGCCATATTTTGTACAATTTACAGAATACTTTCGCTAAATTTGTGGAATTTTACAATATAAAATTAATTTGTTTTCATCTAAGCAAGTTTTATTTTATCTAATAATAAGCCGCTCATTGAAATTTGGCCGGTGTAGAACTTTGCTCAACGTTCGATGTATATGCTTCGCCTCAGATATTTTCGTGTTTTCGCGCCTAATTCGAGTCGCTGCTTTGACTTCAAACCAGCTTCGTTGACGTCAACGGAGCTACACCTTTTTACATTGCTGGTATGTCATACCGTAAAGGGCTAGGGTATCGAACATGTGTATTTCAAATGGGAAGTGCAGTTGATGTCAATACTGCCGACTGCGAAAAGAAATTCTGCTAGAATTTTTCGCGCCAAACTGTTTTCTGCATTTTTTATTTGCCTTTATGGCAAAAAAATCTGTTGTTGTGTGTGTGCGAAAATCTAAAATGACAGAAATGATATTCTTTAAATAAAAAAATAATTTTTTACTAAAAATTGAAATTAATAAGATTGTATGCTATAATACTACTATACCGAGGATCATTGTACAAAGAAACAGCAAGTGTTGGGTTGAATTTAGTTAAATTGTTAATAATTATGATGAAATTTTTTTAAGGCAGGTTTTGTTTTCGTTTAATACCCAAAAGTGTTTATCGAAATCTATATTTGGCATATTTGTGAGATTTCAAGTGTTGAAATTCACTTTCATTACACTTTAATTCAATAGCATTCTCCAGTGAAAACGAAACTTGAATTCAAGTCGAACATTAGAATGTTTTTACAGTATAATGCAATGCACGAAATCTATATATGTACATACATACGTACATATATAAAATTCTAACGTTACTGACTGACTGACTGATTCATCATCGCACAGCCTAAACGATTTTAGCTAAAGAGCTTAAATTTGGACAGGAGGTTGGTCTCCCACCAAATAGATCCACTAAGACGGGATTTTTGGAAATTCGAATGATTAGGAAATTCGAATGATTAGGTTAAAAATGGTAAAAACGGGTAAATTCGGTAACCTCATATCTCCTAAACTATAAAAGATACAAAAACAGTTTAAAGCTTATCGTCATTCATTTAAAATATAAGCGGACAGGTGTCTGGTACTTTTTTCAAATTCGGCCCCTTTGGGGAATAAACGGGTAGAAACTGTAATTTGGTACTTCTTTTGCAACCCATGTATCTTTTAAACCAGAGAACATTCAAAAAATATTTTTGAATCCTTCATAACTTGTCGAACAAATAAAAATATGAAAAATATGACGAAAATTTATCTCGCTTACGATATCAATCGAAATTTCTATAGGCCATAATTGACCCTGCCCCCTTCAATAATTGATTTTAACGTTTTTTACGTACTTAATAATACCATAATAAAACAATTTTTGTTGGAACGAAAATATGTAATGCAAATATGTATATGAAATCTTCTTGAGAAAATGACTTAAACGCACATACATAAATGAATTTCAAATGTCGATGTCGACGAAAAAAACATTTTTAGGAACCGAAAAATAAAGTTATGAGGATCGGTCCGCCAATATAACCCTCTTACAGAAAATCAGTTTATAGCTAATACATCATTCCAAAAGTTATCATTATGATAGAATTATAGTAGAATTATAAAAAATACTTTAAATTATATAAGTATATTATTGATCCAAATCCACATTTAAGTCCCTAATCTGAAAATCACGGTGACGTTCTTATTAATCTAATGATCGGACCACTTCCGAAATTTGTTTTTTTACGACATATGATTTGCCGAATATAACTCTTACTTCTTACTTATTTTAATCATAAATTACCGCTAAAATAGGAATAGTCTGCCTTTAAAGTTGCGAGTTTTCATACATTCTAATAATGTTTTCAAAGTGAAACTTTTGGAATATTTTTCAATCTCTTTGTGATCCCTTTAAATGATGTTGTTCTGGAAGAACTTTAACATCCATGTAAACATTTTGGGTAATAAATTGGGGGACTACCAATGAGGGGAGCGGAACCTCCCATATGAATTAAATACAAAAATTCGTTTATCTGGGAAACTAATATAACTAAATTCTTCAAATTTTGCACGAACAACTTTAATATTCATCTGAACATTTTGGAGAAAAAAGGGCGGACTTTCATCTGGGGGGCTTGGAGCTCCCATATGAATTAAATAGAAAAATTCGTATATCTGAGAAACTATTAGAGCTAGAATCTTCAAATTTTACTGAAGAACATTTAGAGAATAACGGGCGAACTTTCAATTGGGGGCTTGGCACTTTCCATATGAATTAAATACAAAATTTTGTATATCTGGAAACTATTAGATTATTCAAATTTTTCATAGATTAAATTAAACGTGGAATCTCCCATATGTAACAAATTGTATATCTGGAAAACTATTGTAGTTAGAATCATCAAAATTGTTAAGTAGGTTTCTTATTTATATTGCTTTTAGGTAGCACAGCACACTGGGTATAGCTAGTAAATAAACAAATAAAATATCTTTGTTTTTACGTTATTGATCATTTTTTTAATGCAAAATTTTTTAGAAACTGATTTTCTGCAAGATGTTTTATATGGAAGATAGGGTTAAATATCGGCAGATCCTAGTAAAACTTGGAGAAAGGATTTGTTTTTAATTTTTAAGAATTTTTTATTCATCCCTGCATAATTTCTCATACAACTTTTGAGTTTGCTTTGTTTTGTTGTTATAAACAATATATTTGCTTCCAAAATCCTACTTTCTGATCTCTCGGATTGCGTTTTTATTTAAAATCGTTGAAAAATTAAAAACTAAACGTAGTTGAAAACTAAGCCGCCGCCGTTAATATTTGTCGGCGCAGGGCTCTGCCATTGTGCCAATTTTTAAGCATCATTTGCATTTATTTTCTGCGAAAACTTGAAAGAAGAAAAAGTGTTTAAACAATATGCCTAAAACTAAAAAAGATGATTCTACGAGCGACAGTGACTCTGGACCAGAAGATGTAAGTTGCGTATAAAATTATACAAGATATATTTCAACAACTGCTGCCATTTCAGAGACATTCTCCGGCCAAAAAGTCTAAAGAGACTTCGGACAAAAATTCCAAAAGTAGTAAGGATGATGGTGCCGATACAACTCATTGGGTTTTAGAGAAACAGCGCCAGGTGCGCATTAATGAATTTAAAGGGCGCAAATATGTTGACATACGCGAGTTCTATGAGAAAAATGGCGAAAGTATGCCGGGCAAGAAGGGTATTTCATTAACGTTGCAACAATGGAAGAAACTGCTAGAGGTGGCCGACGAAGTTACTCGAGCGGCAGAGCGCGATTAAATTGTTAAATTTTTCTTTTAGTTTTTGTAAATGAAATAAATTTGTTTCTTTTTTTAAATAAAACTATTTATTTATTAAGTAATCGTTAGTGGTTGGGAAACCGTTAAAACTCTTTAGTAAAGCTAATAACATCAAACTACTGCTAATTAAATACGACATAGGTACATACTATAAATTCATTTATATCGTGTACTCGGAACTCAAAAATATACTCCCAACACAATGCATATAGTTAAAACGATCAGAAAGGGCAGCCACGTTTTAATAAAACCTGCTAAGCCCACGTAGCGTCCACAAACGAACATCCAGAATGCTAAAATTATCATATTCCAGCTCGTGCGATTTTTGTAGCGCATACCACATAGCGCTGTTGCCACATGAGAGTGACAATTGTCACAGAATAGATTGTGCATACGAGTACCGTAGAGCACTGAAGCCTTGGAAACATTTTCGTCCCACATTAGAGCACTACCGTCTACATACTTGGGATTTAAGCGCAAGTAACGCGTTGGCCTGCCAAACCCCATATTATCTTCTGAAACGAAATAGGGACCAGCAAAATCTCGTATAACTCCATTCGACATACAAATACCCATATGGCCAATGAATGGGAAGAACCAAGTCAGCATAGGTATGGGAGTCCAAACAATGCAAAATGGAAAACGATCTGCTTTGAAGTCTATAACCGGCAATTCATCTTGTGAGTTTTCCATTTCAATATAAGTTCCTGGTGCTTGGGTTGGTGATGGGATGCTCTGTGTCATGCTAATTTACTAAAAGTTTTCTTCACTGTTTATTTTTCTTTTTTGTTTATTGTTTTGTTTTTTTTTTCCAAACAGCTGTAAATGTATTGATGTTATTATTTTTTAGTGCATGTTCTTTAGTGCTGCCATATGATTTGGCCGGATATTTACAGCAAAGTTGGCTGCAGTTGTTGTGTCAGCAAGAAGAAATTCAGCAAGTCAGAAATTCAGCCAGAAGACAGAGCCCTTTCGCTTGCTTTTATAAATCAGAATCAGCACGTGTAAAAAAAGTGCCAAATTATTTTCAGAAAATGTTAGTATTAAACAAAAGAAAAAAATATTAAAAATAACATATTTGAATAGCAGACTTAATTCTGCGTGTGCACATATAAAAAGTTATGAAAGTGTTGTGAAAATTATAGAAATATAAAGAAATTACTTTTTGGAATTTTTTCCCGTGAATAAGTGGTTCTTCGGCAACTACATTAAATCGGCAAAAAAAAACGATTGCAACACGACCTCTACAACTACAAAAGAAAAATATGTAGTCAAAATAATTCAAGAGAAATTTTTTATTTATTATAAATTCCTGCTAATAATTAAGAATGGAAATAATTAGCTTGAACATTTATTAGAAACGAGGAAAATATGGAATCGGCCATTTTTCATTAATTCTTTGGTGGTTTTTTTTCGACATTTTCTAGTGATGAATAATTTTTTCACATTCTCTTTTCATCTCCTTTCTTAACGGGCATTGTTGTTTTTGTTGCCGATGAAACACCACCTTTTTTTAACTCACAGAAAGGAAGAAAGAAAACATACGATTGAGTCAATGTATGTTGAGTGTGTGTGTATGTTTGTTGTTGGTGGTGCCATGAAAAGAAAACAGAAAGAATTGGCAAATGCGACTGGAATTGTGATTAGCATTTGATGAGGATGATGATGGTGTTGTTGTTGTACTGTATTGTATTTGTTTGTGTGTTTGAATGCCACTCAAAACTCAAATGAGTAAATTAAAATGGTGGAAAGCGTATGAGAAAGAAAAAAAGTAATAATTATTCACATTTACGAAAAAGAAGCTAAAAAGTGCACACGCGTGTGAAAAATAGAAAATTATTTTAAAAAAATTTGCAAAAAAGAAAAGAATTAACGAAAGTACAAAAATATATACACATTTTAGAAAATAATGTAAAGAAAATCTGCTAAAATACACCAAAACATCAAAAACTACTTTAAATCTTGAAAGAAATCATTTTTATAATTCTGTTTTGTTTTTTTTTTTTTCTCTGTCTATTTAGGGATGATCGAAGTGATGTACATGAAGGACCCGCCGGTATGGAACCCGAAGGTGTTATTGAATCAACCTGGCACGAAGTTTATGATAACTTCGATGACATGAATTTGCGCGAGGAACTTTTGCGTGGCATTTATGGTTATGGTTTCGAGAAACCTTCAGCTATCCAGCAACGCGCTATCATTCCTTGTGTGAGAGGCAGAGACGTCATTGCTCAAGCTCAGTCCGGTAAGTGTTGTTGCAGTATTTCCCCCACAACTACAAATAGTTTTTTGTTTACATTTTTCGTTTTTATTTTGTTTTGTCACTAAAGGTACTGGTAAAACTGCAACCTTCTCGATTGCCATTCTTCAACAAATCGATACGTCCATTCGTGACTGTCAAGCCTTGATTTTGGCACCAACTCGTGAGTTGGCTACTCAAATTCAACGTGTTGTCATGGCACTTGGCGAGTATATGAAAGTTCATTCCCACGCCTGCATTGGCGGAACAAATGTCCGTGAGGATGCCCGCAACTTGGAAGCTGGTTGTCACGTCGTTGTCGGCACACCCGGTCGTGTGTTCGATATGATCAACCGTAAGGTTCTTCGCACGAGTAACATTAAATTGTTCGTTTTGGACGAAGCCGATGAAATGTTGTCTCGTGGTTTCAAGGACCAGATCCAAGATGTTTTCAAGATGCTTCCTACCGATGTGCAGGTCATTCTTCTCTCGGCCACCATGCCACCAGATGTATTGGAAGTGAGTCGTTGTTTCATGCGTGACCCCGTTAGCATTTTAGTTAAGAAGGAAGAACTTACCTTGGAAGGTATTAAGCAATTCTACATCAATGTCAAACAAGAGAACTGGAAACTTGGTACCTTGTGTGATTTGTACGACACATTATCCATTACTCAGTCAGTAATCTTCTGCAACACCAGACGTAAGGTAAGCATCAGAACAAGCAATATATCTGACTTGAAAAAAGGGTTACTAATTTTATATTTCTGCTTTCCTAACAGGTCGATCAGTTGACTGAAGAGATGACCAACCACAACTTCACCGTTTCAGCTATGCACGGTGATATGGAACAACGCGATCGTGAATTGATCATGAAACAATTCCGTTCCGGTTCTTCTCGTGTTCTTATTACAACCGATTTACTGGCCCGTGGTATTGATGTCCAGCAAGTGTCATTGGTTATCAATTATGACTTGCCTTCAAATAGAGAAAATTACATTCATAGGTATGTCTGTCTGCACACACACGGGGAACAAATGCAAACAAATATCTAATATTTATTTACTTTCGTTTCTTTTAGAATTGGTCGTGGTGGTCGTTTCGGTCGTAAGGGTGTTGCTATCAACTTTATTACTGAAGAGGATCGTAGAATCCTTAAGGATATTGAACAATTCTATCACACTACTATTGAGGAAATGCCCGCTAATATTGCTGATTTAATTTAAACATATTTATTTTACTTTTTCTTTGTTTGTCCATTCGCACGTCATCAGCAGAAACTGCAGCAGCAACAGCAACAACAACCAACAGCAAAACAACAACTATTAAATTAATTTCAAAATAAAATACATAAAATAACAAGTAAAACCAGTCTTTAAAATCATTAAACTGGAATAAAATTGTAAAGAAAAATAAATACAAAAAACATAAAAGCCAACAAATAATATTAGAATTACTAATATAATTAAAATTTTAATAAATATAGCCTGTGTGAAATATACATATTTACGATATATGGAACAAAAAAAAAAACAAACACTGCCTAAAATAAATCTAATTATGCTTAAATGATGGGATATTGCCAACCCTGAACAGGTCGTTCCAACAACAATGGTCAGAAAGATAATTAAACTTCTGGAGCTAAGCGAAATTCTGTTCTTTTTATCTTTATAAGCACCATGTGTTTGATAATCAAACAACATTGGCATTAATATGATGATGTTGAGATAACTATTTCACTCGCATTATCTGAGGGGTACAAAAAATTGTTTATCAATTTCGGATTGTTCTAGGTGGAGTTTGTTTCATAACATGTCAACAACAATGTCAACTGAAAAACGCCAAAATCATATTTTACAATTATTTTAATTGGCGGTACACATTTCATGTTTAGCTTTCTTTTTTATTTTGTTTATTTGACTTAAGCCTGAATCAGTAAATTTCTCATTAACCTCAAATCGTATCGTTTATATTCATTCTATTTATTCTGACTGATGACTCAAGCCTTTACTCATATTTTCACAAAGTAGGTACATAGATACAGATATTTATACAGAACAGGGGGAGGGGGGTCAATGAACTGAACGAAACGAACGAAATTTTGTTGACTAAAGTATTGTTTATAAAAAATTACTAAAATTTGTAGATTATCGATGAAAATGTTTAAAAAATAAAACAAGCATTTTTTAGAATGCATGCAAATTTCTTCTGAATTTCATACGCTGAATCTGAATTCCTCTTTAACATCAAGTTTTCGAGATATCATGTCCTTAAAATAAACTATATTTGAGCCGTTATAAAAGTGCGAAGACATCTTTATTTATACAATTGTTTATGTCGACTGTAATCTGTCTGTGTAATCATAGGGATATTTAAATCTAAAACAAGTAACTTCCATAAATAAACAATCTGAATTTTTCTCTACATTTCTCCTTTATTACCCTTAGTTTGGGTTAATAATCTCGAAGTAGAATATACATATAATATTGGTATTACATGTATGATAAAATAGAGAAATTTTATCATATCTAATATAGCCGAAAATGGTTTTTAATCGTAATGCCACAATATCTGGAAACTCTGATGTGATGGAAAAATTTTGAATCTAGATTTGAATTTGATACTCAAAAAAGTATCAATAAAAAATATTGAAGGTAATTTTTTGGTGACTGTTTTTCGAATTTTAGGGAAACTCAAATTAAAAAAATATTTTTTTTTTGGATTCAGGATACTCGAATTATCCTAGATATAAATTTTCAGGTTTTTAGCTTGGCATACATTTTTTTTTTGATCCAGAAAGGGTTAATTTTTTCGAGGATGTTTAAATTTAAAATTTTCTTCAAAATTGAAGTTCTTGAATTATTCAAAATTCTGTTAATATATTGAGATTTCTAAAATTTTCCAAATAATATTTGTTCAAAATGTATTGGAATTAAATTTAAAAATATTTAACTTTTATTAGAAAACGATCTTTTGTAGTTTTGCTTTTTAATATTAATGCATAAACTAATTAAATTTTAATAATTCCTTAAATTTGAAAAAAAAAAATAAATAAAATATACAGTTTGTTGTTTGGCCAAGGGCCGTAAATTGAGGTTCATGTATAGTTTATTGCAATTAAAGCTGTGTTATCAATTTACGTTGAATAGCAGCCAGTTGTTTCGCTTGTTTAGTTAATAAGAGAAACAAAAACGCTTAAATTATAGCAAATGGCTAAAAATAATGTAACAAAATACTTATATATAACACATTCATATTTTTGTGCACTTTAATGATGTTTTATCAAAACAACAACAATGTTCATATAAAAAAAGAAGAAGCAGACAAAAATTATTAAAGCGAATACATAAAAGATGACATTTAAACAGCTGATTGGCTTTTTGTAGCTGAGAATGTATGCCAATACTGTCAAAAACTGTATATAAAAAATTATCTGTTAAAACCGAAACTGTCAAACTCCTTATATAAAAAATAATTAATTTCCACTGTCAACAACTCGCACAGATTCGTTTTATTAGCTATTAAATCAAGAAGAAGAATGCTAGAAGAAGCAGCATATTAATTAATTTTTCATACCGCATTTGACGACAGTATTAATAGAGAAATAGAAAAAAATATACCAAAAAATAGTCGGTGGTACACGCACGGTTAACATTATTTTTTAACTTGTTAGATTTTTTATCTCAACAATGGGTCAGAAGGTATCAAGAACTGACTTTGAATGGGTATACACGGAGGAACCGCATGCCTCACGCCGCAAAATTATATTGGAAAAATATCCACAAATCAAAAAGCTTTTCGGCTATGATCCGAATTTTAAGTGGGTGGCTGGGGCAATGGTGCTCACACAAATATTGGCTTTATTTATTGTTAAAGATTTCTCCTGGCCATTGCTGATATTAGCCGCATACTGTTTTGGTGGCATCCTCAATCATTCGCTGATGTTGGCTGTTCATGAGATATCGCATAATTTGGCATTTGGACACAGTCGACCGATGCACAATCGTATATTAGGTTTTATATGCAATTTACCGATTGGTTTGCCCATGTCAATATCATTTCGAAAATATCATTTGGAACATCATAGGTAAGTTTGTTTTTGATTTACATATTTATGTATATTTGTTGGGAGATATTCTTTTGGGAGGTCGTTGTCTGTTAAACCTTTGAATAAAATGCGTAAGCAAACATACCCATTAATTCCTCCTTATAAAATTGTAAAAATGTGTATAAGTATAAGGTATCCTTTTTAAGTGTGACCCATTTGGAATCTATTCTTATAGGTCAGTCGTTCCTTGTTTTTATCGATCCAATCAAACATTTTCCCCTTTTTCCATGTATCACGTTGTTAGTGTGTAATCTTATCTTTTGCCAAGAACAAAAACAAATAACAATTTGAGTATCTGGTTTATTACCGAGCAAAGTAAATGGCACGTAAATTGGGTGTCTGACTAACTAAATTAATCAGTAAAAAGTATAAAAATTTAATTCCTAATATTGGTAGTTAAAATTATATTTTAAAATTAGAAAAATAACATGCATACTATAGACAATGTATACATAAGTAATTCACATATAAATTTGTACATAGTACGTCACACATTTTGGTGGTGGGCGGTGATTCACTTTTCTCAATTTTCTTTTATTTCTAACAGTAAACAACAAGTGGCTTTATAGAACTTTTGTTTAACAACAAATTGTTTATTATTTGCAACACTATAGTAAACCAAACGACTAAGAATTAGTTTTTACATAAATTAAAGCATGCATGTACGTACATATATCCATGTAAACATTGTCCACAAATGAAATAATTTCGCTGAATATGAAATCGCTGTATAACAAAATTTTTTTTTTTTTTAATTTTTAATATGTTTCACATAATTCCTCTTCGTTCCAAACAAAGATTTCATAATTTAATACCATTTTTCTAATGGAATTAATGATATAAATTAGTTTCGTAAAGTTTACAAAATATGTATATTGTTATGTTTCATATAATTCCATTTCGTTCCTTTGTAAAATTTATCTTCAAATTAAAAAACTATTTTGAATTTTTTAAAAAAATTAAATGATTTCCAAAAATCTAGTTATATTTCAAATCACATTTTTAATATGTTTCACTTAATTCCACTTCGTTTCAAGCAAAGCTTTTATAATGTTTACATAAATAAATTTACAATGAATTTTGTAAAGTTTAAAACATATTTTTGCTATGCTTCTTTTAAATCCATTTTGTTCCTTTGTAAAATTTTTCTTCAAATTGACAAAAAATTGTGATTTTTTTTTTTAAATTTTAAATAATTTGCATACGTTATTTTTCATGTTGAAGCAAAATTTTTGACATGTTTCTCTTGATTCCATTTTGATCCAAACAAAATGTTCACAGTTTTTACTTAAATTCTACCATTTTCCAATGGTTAAGGATTTTGTAAAGTTTGAAATATATTTTTATTATGTTTCATGTAATTCCATTTCATTCCTTTACACTAATACCATAATTTTGTGAAAAATTTAGCACTTTTTTAAGCTGTTTAAATAGTTTCACATAAACAAGTTTTTTATTTTAATAAAACTCCCTTGTAATATTATTACAAAACAAGTTTCAGTATCACAATCTAACCAAAGACTTAAAGACCAGAACATTATAGATCCAAGCCTGAATTCATATTTCTAACTTTGTTATGTATAAAAAACTCTATTTTTTAGATACCAAGGCGATGAAGTAATAGATACTGATATACCCACATTACTAGAGGCTAAACTGTTCGATTCCACATTTGGTAAATTCCTTTGGGTATGTCTGCAGCCTTTCTTCTATATATTCCGTCCTCTAATTATAAATCCCAAGCCACCAACACGCTTGGAAATTATTAATACCATCATACAATTAACATTTAATGCGCTGGTTGTTTACTTTTTCGGCTGGAAAGCAATGGCTTATCTTGTATTGGGTTCCATTTTGGCTATGGGATTACATCCAGTGGCTGGTCACTTCATATCGGAACATTATATGTTTGCCAAGGGATTTGAGACCTACTCCTATTATGGCCCCCTTAACTGGATAACCTTTAATGTAGGCTATCACAATGAACATCATGATTTCCCCGCTGTACCGGGATCCCGTTTGCCGGAAGTTAAAAAAATAGCTCCTGAGTTCTATGACACAATGCCTCAACACACCAGCTGGGTGCGTGTATTGTACGACTTCATTATGGACCCTGCCGTAGGTCCCTACGCCCGTGTCAAACGTCATCAAAAGGGTCTGAAAACATAAGACTATTTTGTTTGTATAAACTTTTTTGAATAAGTATTTTCTTCGTTTAATTATGTGTTTTTTGTCTTATTAACGCTTTTATTTTGTTTATTGTATTTTTGAGCTTAAACCAAAAACAACCTAAAAAAATCTCTACACAAATTTTGAATATTGCATATAGAATATATATTTTTTTAAACGGTGAAAAAAATCATAGGTTTACGGCGTATAAGACAGCTGGAGAATATTAATTGATTTTTATTAAGGGGTAAAAAACACTACATTTGTACATACAATATACATTTTGCTAAAATAGTAAATAAATTGTATGTATGAAACATGCAAATTTCTAATTATTTTAAATATAATTAAGTTGCTAAACGAAAAACAAAAACAAAAAAACTAGTGACAAAGCAACTACATCCTATAGAAATATTAACAAATATTTCGCGTTTTAGTAAAAAAAATAATATAACATTGTACCTCAAAATAATATATTTATTTAATAATCTATGTATGAATGTAATGTAAAAATAAATAATGAACTAAAATAAAATTTCAAATTAAAAATATTAAATGTGTTTTACTATTAAAGATGTTAATGTATACACTAGTAATTTTAATGAATTTAATTTTTTCCTTTGTATTTTTTAAATTGACAAAAATTGTAAATTTTTTGGGGCACTTTAAATGATTTGTAAAAATTTAGTTATTTTTAAAATTTAAATTAAATTTTTAAAATATTTCACTTAATTACATTTCGTTCCAAATTCTCTGAAATTCTAATGAAAATTAAATTTTCTAAAAAAAAAAATATGTTAGTAAAAACCTCATTATTTTTAATAAAACTCTATATTTTAGTGTAATTTTTGTTTGTTTTTGTCGTGAAAAGTTTTGTTTTTTATTAAAAAATAAATTTTATAACAAATGCTCATTACTTCAAAAATTTTGTCGATTTTTCATGTAAATCATGTGGCAGCACACACAGCATGTTATTTTTCACATGAAGCATTAAGTAGCCAGATGTTTGACATTTAAAAATTGAAATAAATACAACCCTGTTATATTAGTTTTGCCGCATGATGGCACTGTTAAAACTCATTGTTGATCTCCTATCTCTATCACACTTATAAGTTATTGGGAAAATTCGAAAGAAACAGAAAATTTAAACATTTTTTTCGGCGGTTGACGCTGTTGAGCGCTGACAAAAATTTATTTTGTTCTGTCAATTAAATTCATACAAGTATTTGCTAGCGCTAAAAGTTTGAAATCTTCCTTTACTTTAAAACATAAAAACGAAATTAAAAACCATTATTCTTAGTTCAAAATTGAAATTTTCAAACAAAATAATAAAAATAAAAGTTGTGTTCTTGTGCAGTAAAAGAATTCAGTAAAAAAGGTATTGTCGCCAAGTTATAAAACAGAACTTGAAATTCCTTTTCTAAGGATTCCTTTGTGTTTGTAGGTACAAACATAACCTTACATTTTTCTGGAATTATCCTAAAAACAAAAAAAAAAAAAAAAATGAGTAAAGATATTTACTATTCCGACAAATACTATGATGAAAAATATGAATACAGGTAGGTTTAGATTCCTTAACTAATGAATTGTTCATTTAATAAAAACTGCTTAAATTTCTGTAGACATGTGGTGCTTCCTAAGGAGCTGGTGAAATTGGTACCCAAAACACATCTCATGTCTGAGGCGGAATGGCGTTCAATTGGTGTTCAACAGTCACGCGGCTGGATTCATTATATGATACATAAACCAGAGCCTCATATTTTACTATTTCGGCGACCCATACAACAGTAAACAGGTTTTATGTTTGGGAATGAAGCTCTCTGGCAATCAGTATTCAACTGCTTATACATACGAAATCATCCTCCCAACAACCATCACATTAAATGTAAATAGCCAAACACATTTCAAATCGGTAATTAAGTCGTTATTTTGCTGGATAAAGTCAAGAGCAATCAATGATAGAGTGCTAGTCGTTCGTTCGTTTAGTATTTTGCTAAATTATTTATTCTAAAAAAGTAAGAATCACTAATCATGGAAAAGCTGCAGCTGCTATCTGCTGCAAAGTTTTAAAATACATCATAACATTTGTTTTTCTATTTTTCAATATTTTGTTCATATTTTTTGTATAAAACAATATCTATTGCCAATTTAATATTTTTAATATGTTTATTTATTTTTTCTTTTGCTTTAAAATTTTCAACTTTATAAATATGAGAGTGAACAAAAATATTTAGTGGATACTTGGCATGCTCTTGACTCGATCCTGCTGTTTCTATAGTGGGATCGAATGTCTCCATTTTTTTATGTTTTACTTTTATGGGCCATATTTTAAAGAAATTTATTTTTTTTTTTTGTATTAATTTAATATTTAAGTATTACTGCTAGCTGTTTACATAGCATTTATGAATATTTTTCAAATACAAAATATAATAAAACGAACTACAAAAACAATTCTCTAAATAATATTGTTATTGGTTAAAATGCCAATTAATGTTTTAGCTGGTGATGAGATTCTTTCTTAAAAATAAATTTTAAAATATTCCAATATTTTTAATAACAAATTCGGTTTTAGTAAACAAAGTAAACAAGTTTTTAATGAAATATCTTCAGTATAGAATATGCTATAGTCCGGACTAGGCAATTATAGACTAGACTGTAGAACAGACTATGGACTACACTGGTGTCCAGATTATAGACTATACTATATCCCAAATATAGACTAGACTATTTTTCAGACTATAGACTAGACCATAATCCAAACACTTAAGAATATAGACATGTCGATACAGATTACGAATAGGATAATTGAAACGCTGATTTATCAAGAGGTTATTAAATTATTTTCGTAATACTTAGTTTAGTATATTAAACGATTTCAATATGTTATCATGTATTGCATAAAATATACATATTTGTTTAAATTCTTTATTGAATTAATAATTATTATAGTTACATTTGATTATTACATTATACATACATAATATAGTGCATGTAGTTTTTAACATAAATCTTTTTTTTTTTTTTGTCTTAATAATTCTTTTATGTTTAACCCTTTTAATTGTGGTTACATATTTAATTATTTATTTTTGTGTTTTTGCGCAAATCATGTGTTTTAAATGTTTTATAAAAATATGTAGCAAACTAAAGAACAAAAAAAGTGTGTGGTTGTGTATTATTTATTCGTAAATTTACGAAGTACATGTGTATGAAAAAAACTGAAATGATAGATATAGACAAGTAATAAACACATAATACAAGATTTCTATATAATAAATATAAACATAAATAAAAAATAACTATTTTATTTTAAAATTATTAGTTAGTTGAAATAAAAAAGTTTAAGTATGACTAAAATTAAAGATTTTTGTTAATGGAATAAATTAAGTGTTGTAATTGAGTGCTACAGTAATTATAGAAAAAGGTCTATTTAATAATGTTTATTAAATAATTTAATTTTCAATAAAGATTTTTTTTAAATATTAAGAAACACGCAAGAGTAGCATTCTGTTTTCACTAATATTACAAATTTAAACAATTTATATTAAAAACGTATTATAGACACTCTAACAAAATCACTTGAGCGTTTAGCGATTTTAGCAAATATGTACCTCCCGAGACTAATAACTACATACATGAAGAGGATTTTAATTCTAAGTCGGGTACCACCATCTAAAGCTTTGTTTTGCTATTTAAAGTAAAATACAATATTAATGTTAAATCAAATTAAAAATAAATATATGTATATAATGAATATATAAATAAATACATACATATGTATGTAGTATATATGAATGGTTTATAGTATATACATGAGATTTAGTAAAGGAAACATTTTAAATTGAAGATTCTTATAAATGTTATGTGTTATAATCATCATGTTGTGAACTGAAATAGCTAACTAGACCGCTAAATTCACTAGCTTGGCCATCGGGAACCGATGTTTGTTCGCTTGTTGGTGCATTATCTGTAGGACCAGGAGTTGAGGAATCATCGTTGACTTCTGTTGTGGGTGCTGGTGAACTTTGTGATCCGGAGGAATCACCGGTCGGTTGTACTGGTGACTTCTTATCAGTACTTGTGGTGTAGGCTTGCAGGGTAGTCAGTTTTTTGCGTGGCTCAGCCACCGGCACTGCTGCAATTATGGATTTTTCAGTTTGTGATGCTACGACGGGTTTTGGTGATGACGACGATTTTGGAGGAGCAGTTTTGATGGGTGAATCATGTCCTATTGCGACTGGCTTGCCACTGGAGCCATGTTCAGTTATTTCGGGGGTAGGTGGAGGGGTAGGCTGTGGTGTTGCCGTTGGTGTATTCGTAGGTTTAGCAGTTGCAGCAGATACTATAACTGAAGCAGGAGGTTGTGTTTGTGCTACTGAAATAGGAGGTATTTGTGTGGGAGGTCGTGGAGCACTGCCCGAACCAGAACGTTGTCCAGGTGGTGTTGTTAAAGGCGGTGGTGGTGGATAGAAGCCATATGGTGGGTAGGCACCTGTAAAATGTTTTTTTTTTATTTAATTACAATTTTCAAATAGAATTAAGCATTTGTTAAACTTACGCGAACCAGTCGAGTACTCGGGCGCATGCATTGGAGGCCTTAAATTCATACGCGGTCCAAAATTAGGATTGCCATACATAGGTGCCCTACTGAAAAAGGAATTCAAAATATACATATATAATAATTATAAACATAACATCTCTACTCTACAACTTTTACCTGTACATATTAAGATGTGGTGGTGGTGCATGACGAGCATTAGGTGGCATTCCCAGATATGGTGGTGGCACGTGATGCATAGGATTTCTTATTGAACCTGGTGTGTTTGATGAAGATGTTGGGTTAGCAGAAGGTCCTGAACTTGAACCCTTTAGAGGTGGCGGTGGACCGTATGATGATCGATTGGCAGGGTGTGGTGGTAATAGGCTTGGTGGCATCTGAGGAGGTCCCCGATGACGTGGAACTCCAACTTGTGGCATTCGATTGCCTGGTAAATCGTAAAATCTGGGACCTTCATACAAATAAAATAAATGTAGGGTTTATTATTGGATAAACATTATCTAAGGATCAACTTCAAATCTCACTTATGACAGTCAGTAACTTTTGTCAAATTGTAATGAATTTTAGAAATATGTATAGAAAAAGGAATTTTTAAGAGTTATAAGTCCATTTTCACAATTCATCTTTGATAATTTTTAACTCTCAAGTTTTATATAATTGAACCTATACAATGTTCTTTATCACATTTCTTATTTATTGAGTTAGATCGCGCATTCTGTGAAAATACTTAAATAAAGGAATGAATTAAATTTACGATACTTACCCTCAGCTCTTACATAAGCGCCACTTATTGGTGGTATATTCACCCCCGGTCTGCTAGTAACTGTATGTGATGTTGGTGGCATACTGGTTATGACACTAGCTTGCATTGGTAGCTTTGACGGCGAACCACTTTTAATTACACTTGGAGGCAGAGGCGAAGTGCCAGCAGTACCCATTGTATCACTGTTCTTGGCTGTTGCTGAAGTCAAAGCGGCATTTGTTGCAGTTGCTGCTGTAACGGCCGCAGCAGTTTGCTGTTTCTGTAGAGTGTCTCTTAGAGGTGTAATTTTTTTCCGCCGTCCTCTTGGTTTGTTTTCAGTTACTGGTTGAGGATTTGTCGATTTGTCCTGCGCTGGCTGACCGAGCAGAGGGGATGATTTCGCAAGGATCGAGGATGACTGTGGTGGTAGTGATTGAGGAGGAGGTCTAGCTGTTCCTAAAGCTTGTGAAATTGTCGGTTGCAAAGGAATATTGTGGATCATTCTATTAATTAGAGAATGATGTGAGGGAGAGGGCGTTCCAGGATAATTTCGATCCAAAGGTTGAGTTAAGGGAGCTGAAAGAGCATTTTGTAAAAGATGAGATGTAGTTGGTGGTCCACCGTGACGTTGCATTAAGTGATGAGTGTTTGACATGGATTCTTGCATCAAATATTGGTGACGTAGTAATGGAGGATGCATTGTTGGCATTGGTAGTCTCTTTCTCACAGGCTCTTGAAGTCCAGAGGCGGTTGGTGTTGCTAATGTTGCTGGTGTTGACTGGTGAGGACTGTTAGTGGGAAAAGGCGAAGCCACCGTGGCTGGCAACAGTGGTTTTTCTACATCCTTAGTTTTAACGGGCTTAACAATAGTAGGTGTTTTTAAGACCTCATCTGGTGTTGGTAGATCTCTAGCAACCGCTCCACCAAATTCTTCTTCCTCCTCCACCATACGAGCAATAGCATCTTCGTCCATATCTTCGGGCAAATCGTCGGGAAGATCGGCATCATCAAAATCATCAACGTCACCTACATCTGCAGTTAAATCGTCTAGATTTTCTCCACGTCGTTGTAAGTAGTCGATGTCAAGGACCTTGGCTTGTCGTATAACCGACAAGGGCACTGTTGACAGAGAATCTCCTCCTGCGGTCTTTGTAGGAGAACGTTTATCTTTATCGGCATCAGTTTTAATGGGAGTTAATCGTGGTGTAGCTACAAGTTTTGCACCTTCAGCATTCTTTTCAGCCAACATACGTTTTATTTCCTCTTGGCGTTTTATGAACTTCTCTCGCTCTTCGGGTGGTGTGTCAGGCCTTTGGACACCGGGCTTAATGCCACCATCCGAACTGTCATCATCGAAATCCTCAATGTAAGCATAGCGACGGCCTCTCGTGCGTCGTGTACTGTCTTCACTATCAGACTGGCTGACGTCATCATCTTCTGATGACTTCTTTTTCTTCTTCGTTTTTGTTGGTGGTTTTTCTTTGCCTTTGCCCTTAGTTTTTGACGAACTGGAAGTTGTTTTAAGTGGCTGAGAACGTGGCTGTTTACCCATACCCTTTCCAGATCCAATGTTGTCATTATCATCGTCGTCATCCTCATCTTCTTCCGACTCGCTAACATCATCATCTGAGTATTCGACTTTCTTGGGTTTTTTGACATGCGTACTCTTGGGTTGGGCAATTTTTGGCGCAAATGTATTGGAGGACTTTTTAGCTTTCTTTCGTTTGTTGGGCCTCCAGTTACCATCGGATTCATCAGTTGTGGTGTCATCGCACAAATCAGCGCTATCGATATTTTCCGATAGTTCAGAAATATCGTCATCCCCTTCGCTTTCTGTATAGTCCGAGTCATCTTTTCGTTTCTTTTTCGATTTTGGACGTTGCACGTCTTCATCATCGCTTTCATCCACGACAAACCTTCTATCTTTTCGGCGTTCACGGAAAGCTCTACGAGCTGCCTTGCGGCGTTTTTTCTTCGATTTGCCATGGCGTTTGTAGATCTCAAGACTGGAATCACTGTTTGAAGCTGAAATTGAGGTATCCTCTTCATCTTCATCATCCAATGAGGAGCCTTTAAAATCCTCATCCGAGGCATTGTCATCTTCGGAACTTATATCCAGAGTAGTAAGTTTACGAGATTTTTTCTTCTGCGATGGTTTGATATTAAACTTACGCATAATAGGTTCGGCATCACTGTCATCATCATCTTCTTTATTTATAATTTCTTTTTTCTCTTCCTTAGTTGTTTCTTTGGGTTCAGTCTTTATGGAATTCTCCTCTTTTGTTTCTTTGACATCAACTTCATTAACTTTTCCCTCTTCCTCTTTGGGTTTTACATCTGCCTCTTCATCACCATCTTCAATTTCTTTTTGACGGGCCTTTTCCTCCTTATCGGCTTCAATTATTGTAGAAATATCTTTTCCACGCCCCAAATTACCAGCACCGGCTGCTTCATCCATTTCTTTTTTGAGCGCTGAATTGATGAGATCGTCATACTCGTTGAGACGATAACTCACATTTATTTGTCTTCGCTTGCGTAATTTGTATATGGGTTCATTGTCACTTTCCGAGTAAGTAGATGACGAGGAAGAAGAATTACTTTCACTCTTGGACTTGTTGGAGTTCTGGGAATCACTGTCCGAGTCACTGCCACGTTTATGCTGGCGACTTCGTCTACTACGAATAGCATTATGTCGTCGATCACGGTGATTACGTTTGTCACTGTTTTTCGAGCGGTTTTTATTTTTCGTTTTGTTAGATTTCTTCTTTTTAGCGCTATCTAAGCTGTCATCGGAATTTGTACTTGTTTCGTCGTCATCGTTTTCATCCTGTGATTGATCTTCAGCACTAGAGTTTCCTTTGTTACGCTTTGCATTTGTTTTTCGTCCTTTCTTGTTTTTATATTTCTTACTTTCCTCCTCCTTTTCTTGACGAGCTTTTTCTTCCTCTGCTAAACGTTTAACTTGCTCTTCTTCTTTCTTTTTATTTTCAACCAAATCGTCAAACTCTTTCAATTGATTCTCTAAGGCTTTAATAAGTTGTTCTTGCTGACAAGGAGGACAATACCAATCACCCTCAGGAATGTAGAACAGAACTGGAGATAGACAGGAACAATGATAGCCTTTGTCACAGTTGTCACACAGTAGAATCCATTCAGGATGGTCTGATTTATTGCACTTTTGGCAGGCTTCCTCTTCTTCAGGATCTTCGTCTGCGTCTTCTTTGCGAACAGTACGTGCCCTTTTCATTGGCACTACCTGAGATTCATCTTCTATATCTGATTCGGGTGAAAATTCATGATCCGACTTAAAAAGTGGTGAACCAGGATCGGTTTCATAATGTGGTGGCTCCTCATCCTCTTCATCCGGTTCTTCTTGTTCCTCCGAACCAGACGACCAATTGCCATTCTTTCCCGGACATTTTTTCTTTTGTACTTTTTTCTTTGTTTCCACATCACTATCTTCAGACTCAGAAGATGGTTCAGTAGGTGGCACAACTGTGGGATCAGCTTGCTTTTCTGCTTTTTTCTTCTTTTTTAGCTCTTGTTTCATAGTTCTCAGTGCAATTTCTTCAAGTTTACGGCGCTCTGCTTCTTCTCGTATCTTTTGTTGGGCTATTCGTCGTGACTGCCTTACAGGAGTTTCACTGTCTACATCGATAATGTTAGTAGTATCGACATCACGTTGTTTGCGGACTCCTTTGGCTGGTGTTTTTGTTGTTGGACTTGATTTCTGTTTTCCAGTTTCAGATTTTGTTGGGGTTTGAACAGTTTTAGTTTCAATCTCTTCTTTGACATTTTCGGTAGAGCATGACTTATTTTTGTCATTTGGTGCTTTATCCGCAATTTTTTTCTAAAATAAAGAAAAATAAATTAACAAACTTTGGAATACGGTTAAAGTTTAATAATATTAGAGACAAATTTGTGCATTTTATTTTAAAAATGATTTTTTTTTTATTTTAGATGGACTGAAGTACTGATAGTGCCGATCTTGAGTTGATTTTTTAACAATTTGTATTATTTCTTACCTCTTTAACATCCTGTTTTGAATTGGTTATTTTAGTCTCCTTGCTTGGGGGTTCTTCTTCTTTAATTGCCTCAACTTTATCACAATCGTTTAAATCCTTTTTTGTTGAATTTTTTCCCGCACCTCTATTTCGTTTAGTCTGTAGATTCTCTACGTATATGGGAGCTGCACCACTTCGTCTTCCAGAGCGTCTGCCAGAAACAGGTGTTGAAGACTCTTTCTTAAATTCAACATCCTTTGAATCTGAAACGATTTCCTCTTCCTTGATAGTTTCTGTAGGTTTATCGCGATTTACAGAATCTTCCTTGTCTTTAGCAATTGTAGTAACTTCTTTTTTGGCTTCTGGTTCTTCCGGACTGTCATGTTGTACTGTTTCTTCACTGCTGCGACGCTTTCGTTGTCGTTCCGGTGTGGTTCTTGGTTTTTCAGTTACAATTTTCGCAACAATGGCTTTTGAGTCTTTGCTATCTTCAGTGGTTGTGGTCTCCATTATTTTGATATCACTTGAAATTTGTGAATTTAAATCTTGACTATTTGTACGTTTTCGGGGTACAGCATCTTCATCACTTTCTTCTTGTCTTATTTGAGTTAACAAATTCTTTTTTAGCGGTTTTGTAATGGGACTTTTATTGGGAGAAGGAAATAGAGTTTTTGCCGTGGTGGCAGTTGTATCATTGTCATTTTTTTCTGGCGTCTTTTTTAACTTTTTCTCTATTATCTCTGCTAAAGTTGGTTTAACTTTGGTGGGTGTAATTTGTGTGGGTTTTTTGATGGGAGTTTGCTGTTGGTTAATAGTTGAATTACTAGACTTTTCACAGATTTTTGCAAGCGCTTGATTATCATTTGCTGTATTATTATCTTTGATGGATTCCATAGTTGCAGATTTTTCTTCAGTTTTTAGTGCTGTAGCAGTTTGTTTAGACAGTATTATCTTTTTTCGTCTCCTGAGTTCTTCTTCGCCACCGCTTGATGAGGTTGTTTCATCATTGGCCGCTACCTTTTGAGCCTCTATTTTCTTCCTTAGTTCAGTATTGGTTTGTTTAGGACGCATCTTCAGTCTTTTGCCGCCTACATCTACATCATCATCTTCCAGTCCTAACTCTTGATCGTTGGCCATATCTTCTGGATTTTCGGAATTTAAATCTACTTCGCTTTCAGAATTTGGCGGTTTTGTAGGTATTGTTTGTAGTTGATCTGTCAGACGCCTCTTGCGGTTATAAATAGCTGGACTTGCAAGCTTAATGGTACTGCTTTCGTTAGAAGCAATTGATTTCTTTTCCAATATCTTTTGTTTAGATTCTCTAAGTTCTTTTTTTAAAGATTCTAGGGCAGACATTTTACTGGCATGTGCTTGTTGACTTATTGCATCTGTCTTAGTAGAATCTGTCTTTGAAATTGTTGTAATTTTACTTGACATTTGATTATCTTTTAAGGGAGGTTCTATATTAGGTTTTAACTCTGGCTGTTTTTGATTATCTTTAGACACTGACAATTTATTTGCAGTTTCTATTGGATTTGGTTGTTTTTCGTCTATTGCTTCGGTTTTGCTACCTGGTTCTTTAGATTTGTCTTCGCCATTAATTTGGCTTTTCTCTTCAGTAGGTTTCACTTGATTCTCATTTTCCTTAGGTTTTTCTTCTGAGCTCTCTGCAGGCTTAAGGGTTTTGTCCTCTAAAGTTTCCGCCAATTTTGTTGTATCCGCAGAAGGAACATCATCTTTAGGAACCGTTTTTTTAGGACTTAATATGAAAGTTGTTTTATTTTCTTCTTCTGGGGTAGATTTTTCCAATTCTGTCTCGGATTTAGCTTCCATATTGGTTTTTAATAACTCTGCATCATTTTTTGTGGCTGTCTTTGTAGGGCTCCCATCATCATTATTTTTATTTCCCACTAAACACTCTTTGCCACTACCTTCTCCCCAAACGTAAAACACATCTTCAACAATTTCTTCGCTTAGATCGTAACCATTTTCTTCATGATCATTTAGGTCGTAGTCGAAATAATATAAATAGTTACCAACATCGCAATCCTTACCAGATCCCTCACCAGTCACACGCACAACAGGGTCGCTTATTTCCTCACCCACTTCATTATCTTCCTCATCATCGTCATAATCCTCAAATAGTTTCTCCTCATTTTCATCTTCTTCGGCTGCTACGGAATCAATATCTTCCTCTTCTATTTCCTCCTCAACATCAGCATCTTCCTCGTCCGTTTCTTCGTCATAGTCTTCTTCACCCATTTCCTCGCTATTTTCATATTTGTTTAAAGTTGTAGAACGCTTGGAATCCATTAAAGATGGCCTGGATTTTTTAGTGCACTGGCTTGTTGCCCTTCATTTCGTGGCGGAGAATTGGCGTCTACTTGGTCTAAGGCTCGTTTTTTACCAGTGTTAATGGTGGATGTTGTATTGCTTTCATTATTGAGTACTTTATTTTGAGATATTAATAAAGGCTATAATAATACAAATAGTAAAGGAAATAAGATAATTTATTTCAAAAAGAAATTAGAAAGCTAAAATTATACCTTGACTTTTTTATTTTCATCTTTTACTTTGGGATCTTTTACCAACTTTTGTTCTAATTCATTGTCCTTTTTCTTTGTGCTTTTATTATCCTCTTCAATGTCATCCTCATCCTCCTCGTCCTCTGTCTCACCTTCGCTTTCACTTTCGTCTTCATATTCTTCTTCGACCTCTTCAAATTCTTCTTCGCCACTATCATTAGCCTCCGCTGGATTGTTGGACTTTTTCTGTTGCTTTGCATCTTCCTCTGCCGCTAACTCTTCCTCCCCTTTACCGACATCCTCTTTCAAACCCTTACCATGTAAAAGTTTAATACTTAGTTTCGGAACTTTTTGTTCATCTTCCTGCGAATCCTCCTCTTCTTCGGGTGGAGGAGGTTTTTGCTCTGGTTTGGTGTCAATACGACTGCTGCTACTGCTGGATGTATCCTCATCAACTACCCCGATATCGGCACTTGGCAAAACAACTTCACTACCCCTTAGGCGTTTTATTAAATTAACGAATTCATCACGATTTGTAGCTACCACCTGCCATATTTCTTCATCCAAATGCTCTTGATAAATGCGGATGTTGCAGTCGTTATCTTGGGTCACCCAATAGGCATGACCAAGACTATCACGTCCTATTGGTTGTGATCTTAACGAATCAGCACTAAGTGTCAAAATTTTAGCACGAAATTTTGTATTACGCTCAAATTGACATTCAAGCAGTTCCTGTAATTTTAATTTAGTTGTGTACTATGGTTGGAAATTAATTTAAATATATTTACCCTTAAAATACGAAGTTTAACTTTAACGCTGGCATTTTTGTAACCAAAACGTTCTACTTCCCAAGCATCATGGGCTGAATAGGTGAAACAAAACTTACTGAGAGCAGATTCCCAACTTTTCTCATGTACTGTTTTACGGGTTTTTCTTAAAAGTTTTATTTGCATTTCTCTTAGTTGGGGCGAAACTAGAATTGAAAAGAAAATTATGGATTTATTGAGAGGTTGATAGATAGAGTAATATATATATATAGATAGACAGATAGATAGATAGATATATAGATAGATAGATAGATAGATAGATAGATAGATAGATAGATAGATAGATAGATAGATGATAGATAGATAGATAGATAGATAGATAGATAGATAGATAGATAGATAGATAGATAGATAGATAGATAGATAGATAGATAGATAGATAGATAGATAGATAGATAGATAGCTAGCTCGCTCGCTCGCTCTAGCTCGCTCGCTCGCTCGCTCGCTCGCTCGCTCGCTCGCTCGCCGCTCGCTCGCCGCTCGCTCGCTCGCTCTCTCGCTCTCGCTCGCTCTCTCGCTCGCTCGCTCGCTCGCTCGTGCTCTCTCTCGATCGCTCGCTCGCTCGCTCGCTCTCGCTCGCTCGCTCGCTCGCTCGCTCGCTCCTCGCTCGCTCGCTCGCTCTCTCGCTCGCTCGCTCGCTCGCTCGCTCGCTCGCCTCTCGCTCGCTCGCTCGCTCCTCGCTCGCTCGCTCCGCTCGCTCGCCGCCTCGATAGATAGCTAGCTCGCTAGGATCTCTTTCTCTAGATAGGGTGCAACCCTCTGTCGGTACAAAATGAAACCAGTAAAACTATTCATATTGGTAGCTCCGTTAGTCCATTCCACAATCTCCCAGAAACTTGAACAAAAGGTTCAACTAACAAATTATTAAATCCAAAATATGCTCAGTTTTAAGTAGTGTTCCCAATAAGACCAGATATAATATATGATCATTTTACCAACTTTCTTATATATTTGTACATGTATATGTTCAAATGTATGCAAATGTTTATATCGGTGTGTATGTGTGTGTCCGCTACACGCTTTATTTAATACAACTAACTTACCTTCATCTGTTCTAGTCAACCATTGCATTAATAATTTAAAGTTGGGCAAATCTAGACCCAAATCGTTTGAAAACTTCTGTAGAAAATCACATATAATAGCAAAGTCAGGATCATTGGCGCAAGCATGTAAAGCAGATTTTAATGTCTCATCCACATCAACCTCTTTTGAGGCTGAACCTGACACCTCTGCTGCTGCTGCTGTTAGCATAGACGACGCCATCTCTGCATATTTTATTCAAAACCAACCAAAAAAATTCTGATCCGTATAAAAACGATAATTTAATAAAAAATATTCAAATTTTATTATGATTCAACTTGTTATTTTTTCACTTTTATATTTTTCTTGGTAAATTTTGATTTTTTCTTGTATTCTGGTAACCGTGAAAAATTTTCATTGCACTTTTTTCTTTCTGCTTTTTCACAAAAGGATGGGCAATTTTTTGCGAAATCTTTTCTTGATTGAATTTAAAATGTTAGGGACATTGTTTAGCAAAAGTTTAGTTTCAGATTGGACAACAACAGACGACACATATTTATACAATTTCGTTTTATTATTACAAAAATTAAAATTTTCGCAAAATTCTTTCAACAAAATACAACAAACTATACTCGTTCACAAGTATTTGTTAGAGTTGTAAAAGTATTGAATACTTAATATTGGCAAATATGTATGGGTATACAGTAGAAAAAAAAAACATTTTTTTCTTTTTTTATTAATAAGATATATTTTAGAGGAACCCTAAAATAAATTTAACAATTTTAAAATAAACAAATTACATTTTTTTAAACATGATTGTGAATTTTTCTTTGAAATTGATTAATAAAAACTTTAAAATGTTGTATTGGTTACTAATGTTTTCTAGTTGTCAAAAGTGTTTACAATTAACAACACTAACGAACAGAGTTGCATTAAAAGAGTTGTGGGAGAAAACATTTGTTATCGCAAATTATCGATAATATGTACAATTTGTTGAATACACTTTAATAATATAATAAATTGTAACAATAATTAGTATTTCAACATTTATTTGTATATTTTAAATAAAACATTTAAATCTTTATTTTGTTTAGTTGTTTTATTAGGAATAGTGTTGTACATGGTTGTACAAAAAATCAACCTTTTGTTCTAAGGTCAGGGGTGGTAAAAAAACCAAAGTAATTAAATTTGTGTATGATTTCATGCACAAATATATATATATATACAAGCTATAGCTTGTTATCTAATACTTTTAAGTTAGTTTAAAGAGATTTTAATTAAAAACAGTAAATTTAAATTAAAAAACCCAAAATTTCTATTTAAAGTTATTATTTGACGTCTTAGTACCAATTTAATCTGACATTTATTTTCCCGCTAAATTCATTAAAAATCGCTATAAAATAGAATCGCTCCGAGTCACGCCGAATTCGAGTCACTGCTTTTACTTTAAACCATCTACATATGTAGACGTCAACCAAGCTACACCTTTTCACATTGCTGGTATGGCAAACCTTAAAGGCTAGGACATCGAACATGTGTATTTTAAATGGGAAGTGCAGTTGATGCCAATTCTGCCGACTGCGAAAAGAAATTCTGCTAGAATTTTTTTCGCGCCAAACTGTTTTCTGCTTTTTTATTTGCTAAAAAATCTGTTGTGGTGTGTGTGCAAAAATCTAAAAAGAAATTTTTTTATAACAATTGAACTTACAAATTAATAAAATTGTATGCTATACTACTATGAATATTTTTTACATTTTAACATAGATGAATTTAATATAATTCGTTGAAATTTATACAAAATAATCCTCAATAAAATCTACCGAAATGGTTTTTTCCGTTTTTCAAAATTCAATCTAGATCAAATTTTATTTCAAATAATGTAAACAATAACATAGAAACCGTTATTTACAAAGCAAGCATAACAAATAAGTAGATGTGTAAAAATAGTTTATGCAATAAGTAAAACTAGCTTATAATAAATTGTTGATTACGACTTCTACACACAGATAGTAAGACAGGTTGCTGCATGCAGCTTTTTAAAATCGTTAGATTTGAATCTGCGTTGTACAACAGCGTTGCATGTTAATAGTGTTGTATTTTGAACATTGTCGCATACCCAACAGAGTCCCTATTCCGAAAATCACGCTGACGTAAATATTAATCTAATGATCAAAATCCATATTAGGGTTCTATAGTTGAAACGAAAAGTCGACTTTTTTCATTTAGTTAAAAGTCGACTTTTCGACTTCTCCACTTTTTGCATTTTATGAAAAGTCGATTTTCCGACTTTTTGACTTTTTTCATTTAATTAAAAGTCGATTTTTAGACTTTTCGATTATAAGTATTTTATAAATAGTCGACTTTTCAGCTTTTTTCGACTTTTCGAATTTTTCGACTTTTCGACTTTTTTCGACTTTTCGATTTTTTTACTATTTTTGACTTCTTTCGACTATTTTTTGACTTTTTTCGAGTTTTTCCGACTACTGTAGAGTTTTTGACTTTTTTTCCACTTTTTTAAGATTTTCGACTTTTTTGACTTGTTTCTACAATTTTCGAGTTTTCGACTTTTTCCGACTTTTCAACTTTTTACGACTTTCGACTTTCTTCGACTTTTTTCGACTTATCGACTTTCAGACTTTTCGACTTTTATTAACAAAGTCGACTTTTTTCACAGACCATAGTCGAGTTATAGACTTTTTGGAACAAAATAGTCGACTTCGACTTTTCGCCTTTTTTCGACAAAACGTCGATTGTTCGATTATTCGAAAGTCGATTTATAGAATCCTAATCCATATACATATGTATATGACCACTTCTGAAATTTGCTTTTTTACCACATATGATTTGATGGTGGGTATATAAGATTCGGCATAGCCGAATATAACACTTTGTTAATTATTTTAATCATAAAGAAATTACCGCCTAAATAGGAATAGTCTGCCTTTAGAGTTGCGAGTTTCATGTTTTCATATTAAAACTTTCATCCTCTTTGTGATCCCTTTAATTGATGTTGTTCTGGTTCTCATTAACCAACTGGACCTATTTCATTTTTTTTTTAAGAAAATCTTGACACTTATTTTTTATCCATCCCTGCATAATTTCTCATACAACTTTTGTGCCTGCTCTGTTTTGTTATAAACAATATATTTGCTTCCAAAATGCCACTTTTTGATCTCTCGGATTCCGTTTGTATTTAAAAAATCGTTGAAAATTTAAAAACTTACGTTTGTTTTTAAGCCGCCGCCGACATTTTTAGTGTAAATCGGCGTTAATATTTGTCGGCGCAGGGCTTTGCTGCTAACGCGCTAGAAATTTTGTTTCATTTTGTTTTCGAATTTTGTAAGAGTTTGTGTTTAATTTCGTGATTATTAAAAATGGGAGCGAAACAAACAAAAATCGAGGGCAGTTACCTACCCAGTACACCTGTTGCACCAGGTGCCAGTTCACGTATCATTAATATAAATGTTGAGGGAGAAAATAATAGCTTGGATCCAAGATCTCCAGCAGAGTGTCGTACACCAATCTATGTAAGTTTTGCAAACAATAAAATAAAAAACTAAATATTAATTTGTTATTGATTAAAAAAAATAGCTGCAAAATAAACGCATTGATACTAATTTACAACTGGCTCCAGCGGAGATGCCAGAACATGATCCTAATACAGATAATGCTTTGGATATACTGCGCAAACGTTTCTTTAAGGGCTTCACCTACAATCTCAATGATCCTCGATCGCCAAGCCTAAATCTTAATCGTACACCTTTGGTGTTTGAAGATACTTTAGAAAAATCCCTTACACTTGATGATACTTTCGCTGATCTTATGGTAGAACCTCGTTTACCTGAATGCGCAATTATAGACAAACAATCTGAGGATAAAACTGAAGAAAGATGTGTAGAAGATGTGGATATTGAAATGTCAGAAGAAAAGGTAATTGTAGATTTAGAAGCACCAACAAATACAAGTCCTCAGACTCCTATAATTCCGCAACAAGAATTCGATCCACGTTCTCCCTCAATTGGTGTAGAAAGAACACCAATTATTTTCACTGATGATGATGAAGTGGATGAAACAAATGAAGATGTTATGCTTGAGAATATATTGGCTACCTTAACGCTTAATTTAAATACCAGTGGCAATAGTAGTGTTGTGTCCCTGGCATCACAAACCAACAATGTTGATTTCAATGATACCAATGATTTGAACTCGGTAAACAAGCCCACGAACAAACATTTGGATCGTGTAAGAGCTGGCAAGAAGAGTTCACCAAAAGCCACACAACGTAAACCAAAGCGACGTCTATCGCGTCAACAAATTTATGAAGATCGGGAAAATCAAATACCCACAACACCTAAATTGAAATTTTCACAAATCGATAAAAACGATTCGTTAAAGGGTAAACGTACCCCTCTGAGCTGTGTGCGCAATCGTAATGGTCAGGCACGTTCCCGTTCGGTAGAATCTTCAGCTAAATCCTTTAAAACACGTTTAGCTCTTACCAGTTTCGATGATACTTTAAATCCTACTGATAACCATAAGGTGCCCAATTTGCGCATTATGCAGCAAGGTTCCCAAGATTCTTTAGAACTTTAATTGCTATTTTATTATATTGAAAATTTTATATACGCTATTTAGTTAAAGAAACATATTTTTTTTAATAAGTTAATATCTAATTTTTTCTGCTATTGTTTCATTATATTTTATGTATGTTTTTCATTTTGGCAAGATTTCCTACACCTACAGTTGTTGTAAAGTCTTGTTTTCTCATATGCCTTACTTTTTTTGAAGGGTTTAAACAATATAATATTGTTTTTGTGTTTTCTTTACTATAGAAAAATGCTATACAAATAAACAATTACTTTGATCATTTATTTTATATAATTTTTTTTTATTTTTTATTTTTTAGTTATACTTATATTTCTTATACATTATTTTCAATAATAATTTTGCAAGAAGTGGTATAGTTTACGCGGAAAGAAAAAGGCAGGATAAACACTTGTTTTCATATAATTAGGATTTAATGAAAAATTAAATATCTTAAGCATTAAGGCTCAGTATTTTATACCCACTTGGATGCTATTTATATGAACACTAGAGTTTATCTACATTATCGAGAATTTATGCACCATTTAATAATTTTTATTTATTTAATAATACAATACAGTTTATAATTCATTTTTTTAACATAATCGACATACATACATAAATAACAAAATAATAATATAATAATAATAATAATAAAATTTACATAAACTATACACATACATAACAGTTTTTGTTCGTTATTTATTTTTTATCTTTTGTTTGTTTATTATTTATTTAATTCAGTTAACAACTGCCTTCTTTTGTGGTTGTATTTATGCATATAAATAATTATAAATATATATTTTAATAATATAGATAAATAGATACATAGTACTTTCTACCATTCATTCATTTATATATTTCTGTTAACATTTTCTTTTTTTACGAATTTGTTTACTTTCATATTTGCAATTTCAATATCAGTTTGTTTTTTCGCTACATTTTTTTATGATTTTAAATATGTACTTAAATTATATTTGATTTTTTTTTTTAATTTCTATTGTATTAATGTAATTGGGAGAAGATCTGGTCATTTAAATTTGAAAAATAATTATTTATAATTTAAATTAAAGAAAAATCTAAGGCAGAGTTGTAGCTTATGAATTGAAATAAACAGCTGGAGTAAATTCGTGTTTGTGTTATGAGAATTGTTAGAAATTTGTTTAATAAAAACTTTTTGCTATGGATTGGCTTAAATTGTTTTTATTTGTTATGCTGATTTATTAAAAAAAACATAAGAGTTCAACTTTTTATTAACGCCTTACGACTAAAATAAAATGATTATTTACAATTAGAAAATATTTCTATAATTTAGCAAATGAAAATTTCATGATATTAATAGGAAGATTATAAGAATGTTATTGATCAAGATTGTTCGATAGAATAACTCGATTCTGCCTACAAACTGAAAGATTTTAGAAAGTTAACTTCTTAACCACATAGGAAAAATGAGTTTAGTCATGCATCCCTTTTGGGTAACACGATCTACATAACCGGCAACATTGACTACTCCTCTCCTAACAAGAACTTCACAGTGTCGATAGCGACTGACTCATTTCATTCAGTAAATAGATCGCTCAATATCTACACTGATTGACAATATGGCGAACTAGGGTCATTCGAATGTTCCAGGGAATAATATTGCTTACAAATGAAAGAAACTGAGTCAATTGTTGGTGTTCTACTATCCTGCTGTAAATTTCTAATTCAGCGGGAACTTTTCGGGAATGCTCAGTGTAGAAGGGTTTCCCTGAGCACCTGCTCAACTTCAAGACAGACACACTTAACTTCATCTCTTGACATGCCCTTTATAATTATAGATTAATCTTGTGGAAGTATCAAAACTTGAAACTTTGATGCAGAAAATTGCAAACTTCCTAATTACTTTGCTGGTTTTAAATAAAATCTAAAAAATAATGTCTTAATTAAAGCCCTAAATGTTAATGCCAAATTGTAAATGTTGTGTATGTTTGATGACCTTATAAATAATATTTCTATCTAAATTCGTATCTAATTAAATTCTGATATAAAAAGCACCTTTCCGAGATTAACAACAATTTAAGGTTTAATTTCGTTTTTCTTTTTGTATATAAATTAAATACCCCCAAAACTTTTTTAATAACTTTGCTTATCAACCCAAATTAATATTAGTACATAATAAGTTTCATGTTTATGTTTAGTATAACATTTTATCAAAAATTCTCTGAAGACCACTTTTCCAATAAAGCATTTCTTTTTTCTTTTGTTTTTGCTTTTTGACCAGACCTTTTTTTTTAAATTTGTATGTCATGGGAATAGGAATAATTAGTTCTACTTAATTAAACTATAAAATAAAATACATAAAAATTAATCATGAAAATTAAAACAATGATTGTTTAATACAATATGTTGAGGAGCATAACTCAGTTGCTATTTATCCCTTAATATTCTATACACATAGAGTGGATAATTTTTTTCTTATTTTTTGTCTTTTTGGCATTTCTCTAAAACACTGATAATACTTACAGCAAATAACTCTAACTCTTAGGTTTAATAGTTAACCAATTATGCATTCGTTTGTTCGTTCATTCACTGACCAAGCTTAGCTGGACTTAGCAAGAGTTCCGGCTCGTATTTACTGCCGGTAGTGGGTAGAGTGGTGGGCGTGGTAAATGATGTGGAGCCTATAAGACTGTTCGGCGAAAGTGTAGAAGAACTACCCGAATATGTGGAAGATAACATTGTTGTTGCGGGGAATTTTAAAGTTGTGCCGCTATAATTGCTTTCACTGCCAGTTGCTTTGGTATTTGGCACAGTTGTTGTTAGTGTATGACACAAAGTGTTGACATCCTGTACCACCTGGCCGGGTATAGTTTGCTGATGATGGGATGTGTTGCTATCGCATGTTGTTGTGCTGCTGAGTATAGAGGGAGCTGTTGAGGGTGCTGGAAGTGGTGCGGATGTAGAGGTTTTTACCAGACAAACACTGGGTGCCGAGGCTGGTAAGGCATAGGTAGAGGATGAGGCAGCAAGCACATGCATGGGCATACCCAGAGGACCACGTACCAGGCCTTCTGATCGTTCTGTATTACCGCGGGAAGAAATGGCAGCCGCCAGTGCAGCGGCATAAGTGCTAGCAGTATTTGTATTACTGCTGGTGGCGGCTGTTAAACCATTTGTCTGAGGCCTGGCAGTCAGTAAACTACTTTTCGCCATACTACTGGGTCCATGTATAGGCGGTATAAGACTGTTGTCGGCTTTGGAATAATTTAAAGACGAAATAGCTGCATCCATTGTAGTTGTTGCTGCTGATGTTGTTGTCGTTGGCAGAGGAGGTTGTGGCGATGAAAGCATTTCGTTGGTGATTTTAGGATTTCTAATAAACATCAATGATGTTTCCATTTCCTGCCGCTGGTTACTATCATTCTGTTGTCCCAGCAAATGTACCGAAGTTGTTGTTGGTTGATGAACAGCAGTACGTTGACGTGATAGTTTATTATTGTTGTTGTTGTTGCTGAAACCACTACTCGCACTCACTACTACTGAGCAGTCTTTCGCCTCTTCCTCCTCCACCTCTGTCTCTTTTAAAGGTGCTTTAAAAACGGCAGTATTAGTAGTTGTTAATTCTTTATCAATAGCTGCTTTAGGGCTTGAATTTGCTTTTTGCTCTTGGGACATGTCCATGGCGGACAATGTTTCTAAGGGTTTCTTATTGTCGTTGGTGGCTTCATTTGCATCAGCTTTGTGGAATTTGCAACAAAATTAAGTGAAATATTAGTAAGATTGGTCATTTCCGAAAAATTTTTCTACACTCGGATCTATAGAAGAGTTACTAGACTGATTTTTAAACGTGTCTAGCTATGTTTATAGTCTTATTAATAGTCGAGTCAATCTGTAGACGAGTTTAAACTCTAACCTATAGACCGTTAATATCTGTCTATAATCTGATCTATGAATTAATCTATATTTTGATCTATAGCCGAGTCTATAGTCCGATTTATAAACGAGTCTATAGTTTGATCTTTAGTCGCGTCAATTGGTAGATCTATTAAAGAGTTTATAGTCTGATCTATAGAGAAATGTACAGTATGATCTATAAACAAGTCTACAGAATGATCTATAGACGAATCTATAGAATACATGTAGATCTATAGACGAGTCTATATATTGATCTATAGTTTATATAATTATCTATAGTTCAGTCTATGGACGAGTCATAGAATGATCTATAGAGCCTATATACTGATATATAGAAAGATCTGTAGGCTAATCTATTGAATGATTTATAGACAAGTCTATAGACTTATTTTTAGACAACCATATAGTGTAATATATATTAAAATCTATAGTCTGATAGATGATCTTTAGACTTATTTTTAGACAACCATATAGTGTAATATATATTAAAATCTATAGTCTGATAGATGATCTTTAGACGAGTCGTAGTCTAGTTTGAGTCATACTTTTGATAAGCAATCAGTTAACATTAGTTTGAAATAATTGTGTCATATTTAAAAATAGCTGCAATTTACCATTAACATTTTCCGGTTCTTTGATTATGGGAACAATGCGATTCGTCATGGGTTTCTGTTCATTTTGCATAAACAATGAGGTGGTGGCGATTTGTCTCAAAGCTTCCATGCCCTCATTAAGCATTTTGCTATTCGATCTTTTGTGTGTAATGGGATATCTTGGCTTTAAGATAAAAATAAAAAAAAGAAACAAAATGGAATTAAAGCTAACTAAATTAAAAGAAGTCCACATTTTACCTGTTGTCCAGGACCTCGAGCTATCGAAACTCGTTTACTTTCTCCTCTCAGTAGTGAAGTGGTGTGATCGGCATCGATCTTGTTGCCATTTTTCTTACGCGCATTCTTCTTCGTTGATATACAATGGGAGGGACATATGCAAAATAATATTCGTAACATACAGCATATGAATCCAAGGCCTGCTCACACGATCGCAAGGAAATCAACAACAATAATTTATAATATTTTTTTAAAAATATTTGCCTTGAGCATAAGAAATAGATTAAAGTGTTTTTATTTGTTTGTTTCGTTACCTATAAGTGATGGCCCAATTAGACGCAATTCCACTGTTTTGAAGCCTTTCTCACCAGTACCTACAAATGCTATAACTAAACCAAGTGCTATTGTTCCCAGACCAACATATAAAAAAGCATTTGCAAAAGTGCTTGGACCACGCAGAACTCCCAAAAAGTCCTCATCATCCGAAGAACCGCCCAAGGAGGCATCTTGTATCTGTTAAATATTTTATCAAACATTTGTTTTTTTTAAGTTCAGGGGCTTGTTTTAAAGTTTT
Organism: Lucilia sericata; assembly: GCF_015586225.1. Taxonomy (NCBI): domain Eukaryota; kingdom Metazoa; phylum Arthropoda; class Insecta; order Diptera; family Calliphoridae; genus Lucilia; species Lucilia sericata. The sequence goes on along the minus strand of NW_023994651.1, from coordinate 62,914 downwards.
ATTTAAGCAGTTTTAAAATTAAAAGCCTTTAGTGGCTGAAACATTTGAAAGGGAGTTTGTTTTCTTTTCTCAAATTTTTTAAAAGCCTTAAAAGCCAACAGCAATTATAAAATTATCCCTAAACATAAGTATATTAAAGCTTGAGCTGCAAGATTTTGTTTTTGATCATTAATATTTAGTGATTTTTATTACTTGCTCTCATAGGTAGTTTTATGCCATATGAACACTTACTCTATTTCTTTTTACCCAACGCCGGTGACAAGCTGCCGCTTGTTGTTGACTTTCTTGGACACTGCAACGACGTCCACGTTCCAACCAGGCAGCTCTTCCCTGGGCACACTAATAACACCACGCGAATGACAAAAGACAAAAATTTATTATTATTTAAATACCCACTTATTGTTATTGTTGTTTTATTTAATTTGTTTATTATAAATATGTTTTTGTTTGTATTTAAAACATCCAATAAATTACACAAAACGAAAAATTTAAGAAACATTAAGAAAAAATAGTAAGTTTATTGATAAATACTATGTACACGTAAATACATACATACTTAACATAAAATTTAAAAATTTCTAAAAGACACATCCATACGCACGTAGACAACTTTAGTCTACATTCTCGAGTCTATTTTCTGGTCTGTAATCTAATCTATAGCCTAGTATATAGTCTAGTCTATAATCTAGTCTAGTCTATAGTCTAGTCTATAGTCTAGTCTATAGTCTAGTCTATAGTCTAGTCTATAGTCTAGTCTATAGTCTAGTCTATAGTCTAGTCTATAGTCTAGTCTATAGTCTAGTCTATAGTCTAGTCTAGTCTAGTCTAGTCTAGTCTAGTCTAAAGTCTAGTCTATACTCTAGTCTATAGTCTAGTCTATACTCTAGTCTATAGTCTAGTCTATAGTCTAGTCTATAGTCTAGTCTATAGTCTAGTCTATAGTCTAGTCTATAGTCTAGTCTATAGTCTAGTCTATAGTCTAGTCTATAGTCTAGTCTATAGTCTAGTCTATAGTCTAGTCTATAGTCTAGTCTATAGTCTAGTCTATAGTCTAGTCTATAGTCTAGTCTATAGTCTAGTCTATAGTCTAGTCTATAGTCTAGTCTATAGTCTAGTCTATAGTCTAGTCTATAGTCTAGTCTATAGTCTAGTCTATAGTCTAGTCTATAGTCTAGTCTATAGTCTAGTCTATAGTCTAGTCTATAGTCTAGTCTATAGTCTAGTCTATAGTCTATAGTCTAGCCTATAGTCTAGTCTATAGTCTAGTCTATAGTCTAGTCTATAGTCTAGTCTATAGTCTAGTCTATAGTCTAGTCTATAGTCTAGTCTATAGTCTAGTCTATAGTCTAGTCTATAGTCTAGTCTATAGTCTAGTCTATAGTCTAGTCTATAGTCTAGTCTATAGTCTAGTCTAGTCTATAGTCTAGTCTATAGTCTAGTCTATAGTCTAGTCTATAGTCTAGTCTATAGTCTAGTCTATAGTCTAGTCTATAGTCTAGTCTATAGTCTAGTCTAATCTAGTCTATAGTCTAGTCTATAGTCTAGTCAATGGTCTAGTTTATAGTTTAGTGTATAGTCTTATATAGTTTAGTGTATAGGCTAGTCTGTAGAATAATCTGTAGTGTAGTCTATAGTCTAGCCTATAGTCTAGTCTATAGTCTAGCCTATAGTCTAGCCTATAGTCTAGTCTATAGTCTATCCTAAAGTCTAGTCTATAGTCTAGTCTATAGTCTAGTCTATAGACTAGTCTATAGTCTAGTCTATAGTCTAGTCTATAGTCTAGTCTACAGACTAGTCTATAGTTTAGACTATAGTGTATTCTATAGTCTTGTCTAAAGTCCAGTATGTAGTCTAGTCTATAGTAGTACTAGCAGGATTGTAGTTTCTATAGTCAAATCTTTAGTCTAGTGCATAGTCCAGTATATAGTCTAGTCTATAGTCTAGTCTAGTCCATAGACTGGTCTATAGTCTTGTCCATAGGCTGGACTTGATTATATAGTCCGGGGTAAAGTCTTTAGTCTGTACTATGGTCCATAATATGGAGTATAGTCTTTATAGCCAGGACTATAGTTTATAGTCTGGACTGTGGTCTGTTGTATGAACTGTAGTTTGTAGTATGACTAATAGTCTATATTCTCGACTATAATTTAGACCACAGTCTATCATGTACTTATGTATGTGTCTCTGCTAATAATTGATCAAAATAATAAAATAATTTTAATTTATCAATAAAAATTCAAGAAAAAAGTAAATTAAATAAAAACAAACTAAATATATTTATTATATATATGTATATATATAGTATAGTACGATTATGTAATAGTTATATATTTTAAATACATATAAAAAGATATGAATATTTATTTACATAGACACTTATAATTTAATAAGCAAGTGTTTTAAGTGTTTATTTTTTTTGGAAAGTATTTTTTTGTAGTTACAAATGCAATTCACCATTATGCCGAAAAATATAAAATAAAATCATGCTTTCTTAAAAAAAATACTGTTCATGCCAAAAGCATATACATATAACTATATAAATATTATGTATATTAAATATTTATTATGTACATTATTTTATATTATTATGTAAATGAAAGTATGTGTTTAAATGTTTGGAAGAAAAATGCATGTATGTAGTTTTTTGTATTTACACATGATTTGGTATAGGTACCATCTTGAAAATGACAAAAAAAAGAGAGAAAAAAGATAAAATTATAATAAAAAACCTATAGTACGTTTTACAAAGATTTTATGTAAATGATTTGCTGAATATTTGCTTTATTTTTGAAAATTTAAAACCCACAATTCCTAAGATTATAGTCTATTGTAAAGTGTTTTTCTTTTATTATTATTGAACAATAAAGGATTTAAATTTTTATAAAGTCATGAATTTTTTAAGAGATTTTTGTCTTTATTTTAAAGGCCGATATTAATTAAAATTACTAAGTAGTCGATTTTATAGAACATCAAAGAAATATTTATCCTTTGTTTAATAGAATAAAATATAACCTCGATTTTTAATAATAAAAGAATAATTTATATTAAAAAGAAATTGCATTATGGAGTGTTTGTAACACCTAGACGTATGATTAATGATAAATAGAAATATTGAGTATAGGCTATTGACTAATTGAAAAAATCGATTTTTCTCTTTACAGTATACAATACTACATATGTATAGTCCATATTCTAGTCTATAGTCTAGTATATAGCTTAGTATATAGTCTAATCTATAGTCTATAATCTATTTGTAGTCTAGTCTGTAGTCTAGTCTATAGTCTAGTCTATAGTCTAGTCTATAGTCTAGTCTATAGTCTAGTCTATAGTCTAGTCTATCTATAGTCTAGTCTATAGTCTAGTCTATAGTCTAGTCTATAGTCTAGTCTATAGTCTAGTCTATAGTCTAGTCTATAGTCTAGTCTATAGTCTAGTCTATAGTCTAGTCTATAGTCTAGTCTATAGTCTAGTCTATAGTCTAGTCTATAGTCTAGTCTATAGTCTAGTCTATAGTCTAGTCTATAGTCTAGTCTATAGTCTAGTCTATAGTCTAGTCTATAGTCTAGTCTATAGTCTAGTCTATAGTCTAGTCTATAGTCTAGTCTATAGTCTAGTCTATAGTCTAGTCTATAGTCTAGTCTATAGTCTAGTCTATAGTCTAGTCTATAGTCTAGTCTATAGTCTAGTCTATAGTCTAGTCTATAGTCTAGTCTATAGTCTAGTCTATAGTCTAGTCTATAGTCTAGTCTATAGTCTAGTCTATAGTCTAGTCTATAGTCTAGTCTATAGTCTAGTCTATAGTCTAGTCTATAGTCTAGTCTATAGTCTAGTCTATAGTCTAGTCTCTCGACTATAATCTATTCTCGACTATAGTCTAGTCCGTAGTCTGGGATATAGTCTAGTCCATAGCCTGGACTACAGTATAGTTCATAGTCTAGTATATAGGCAATTCATAGTTGGCCTTTATATTGCAAAAAAAAAACAAAAAATACAAGGCAAAGAGAATGTATCGATTTGTTTTGTTTCGCTTTGTACTTGTAAAATGAACAATCGCCAATGACAAAATAAATCATAAAATGATAGTTGCATGGTTAGATGATTTTCTGTGATTGTAAATAATAGTAAGTTAGTCAGTCTGTCAGTCAGACGAGATTTGACCTTTGTTTTGATTTCAACAAACAACAATATTGATTGTAAGTATTTGCATACAGAGAAAACACTACAAGTTATTGTCAGTTCTTGAGTACTAGCGACAAGAGCATTTACTAATACATAAAAAACAACAAAAAAGTGGAAAATCTCAAATCTCTGCAACAAAAGACTGCATCATACCAGATGATGACGATGATGTACTCATATATGAGACATCAAGATTGTTTGACGTTCGTATCAAGATTTCTATTTTATTTATGTATGTAAATTTACATTTGTTTGTATGAATTTGATTATACGTATACTACCTACCATGCATCAACATGTCTATGCATGCACCAACATCCGTTGTCTGAATGATGATGCACTTTTTAGGATTTATATTTATTTGTTATATTTTTGAGCTTTTGTTGCACAACTGAAATAAGGCCGTAAGAACTGGATTTATTAAACGAAATACAGTGACAGGCAAAAGTTATCAAAATGTTTGTCTTTGAAAATATGAAAAAGAAAACATTTGTAGATTGTTTAAGAAATAGAGCCTTAAAAAAAATTATAGACTTTTTGTAATTATTCCATATTTTTATGCAACACATTTTTCAGTTTCACTGTATCCTACACTCATTTTAATACTGTGCAGATGCACATATTCAATATGATCTTGAAAATCCTGAGAATTCAAGTCTAGAACACTTGTAATTAAAATAAGAAAATATAAAGGCGCTATTAAAATGGAAAATTATATTTTTTTTTATTAATTTTGTAATATTTAAGATGCGAACTGAATATCTTTTATAATTATCTTTAATAAGAAAATCTTAATTAAGAAAACATTTATTTTAAATGAATACAGCATGATAAACGTGTTCCCTAGAAATGTATTTCTAATGACTGTATAAAACAATTTAAAGAAGTTTGTTTAATATTTATCTCAAACATGCTTATGAATATAAATAAATACACATAAAAAACATTTAAATACTTGTTGCAACAACCATTTTATTATTTAAACGAAATAAAACACACATTTGTCATGTAAATAGAAGTTTGTATTTAATATGGAGTTCTTTATAATAAAGACATTATTACTTAAATTATGCATGCAACGACAATAATAAAATAATGAAATGTTGAAAAAAAGGGGACAAAACAAAATTGTGTCAATTTTGGAGTCAATTATGGCTGCTTCAATGTATACATTTGATATAAGATTTTTAGTCAAAAATACAAGATATGGTTACAGGTTAACACCACGAAAGTGAACATTTTTAAAACAATATTAAATGTTAATGAATACTTTTAATTTAGTAATTTTATTCGGTAACGTTATCTTATTGTTGTCAACAATATTAGTTACGAGGTGTTAAAATGTAATCATCGACAAGGTTTTGTCAGAATTAGTTAACAGTGTAAAACAGTAAACTAATTAATTTCCCATAAAGTTTTAAATAATTTTAAACTGCCAAAAAATTTTCTTAAATAACTACACCCAATACTCCATACATGAAGGACAGCTACTTAATACAAATGGTTAGAATTAGAACCTCTTCCTAAGCAAAAAGAAATCAATAATGGAACAGGCTTTGAGTCAGTCTTATTTCCCTCTAAAACTGGTATTTTTCGTTAATAATAATCAAAAGAGACCTGTTAACACTTCATACAAATCGGTTTGTTTTTCACCTACAAAAAATTTATGGAACTGGTACTTTTTCGATTCAAATATCTGTTCATATGTATCTATTACAGATTTCTAACTTTTTTCTGAAAATACAAATTTCAAATATAATTCATTTAAATTGGTTCTAGAACTATTCCAAAATTAGTAAGGATCGCACAACAGACCCCTTAGTGGCCTAGGTGTATTTCTTCGGATTTGATGTAATAATATACATCCTCCTATCAACATTGGCATTTGTATTCTTAAACTTTTAATTATCATTTAGAAATTTCCGTTCTAGTTCAGTTTTAGTTCAGTTCTAGTTTCAGTTCTAGTTCAGTTTTAGTTCAGTTCTGGTTCAGTTCTAGTTCAGTTCTAGTTCAGTTCTAGTTCAGTTCTAGTTCAGTTCTAGTTCAGTTCTAGTTCAGTTCTAGTTCAGTTCTAGTTCAGTTCTAGTTCAGTTCTAGTTCAGTTCTAGTTCAGTTCTAGTTCATTTCTAGTTCATTTCTAGTTCAGTTCTAGTTCAGTTCTAGTTCAGTTCTAGTTCAGTTCTAGTTCAGTTCTAGTTCAGTTCTAGTTCAGTTCTAGTTCAGTTCTAGTTCAGTTCTAGTTCAGTTCTAGTTCAGTTCTAGTTCAGTTCTAGTTCAGTTCTAGTTCAGTTCTAGTTCAGTTCTAGTTCAGTTCTAGTTCAGTTCTAGTTCAGTTCTAGTTCAGTTCTAGTTCAGTCTAGTTCAGTTCTAGTTCAGTTCTAGTTCAGTTCTAGTTCAGTTCTAGTTCAGTTCTAGTTCAGTTCTAGTTCAGTTCTAGTTCAGTTCTAGTTCATTTCTAGTTCAGTTCTAGTTCAGTTCTAGTTCAGTTCTAGTTCAGTTCTAGTTCAGTTCTAGTTCAGTTCTAGTTCAGTTCTAGTTCAGTTCTAGTTCAGTTCTAGTTCAGTTCTAGTTCAGTTCTAGTTCAGTTCTAGTTCAGTTCTAGTTCAGTTCTAGTTCAGTTCTAGTTCAGTTCTAGTTCAGTTCTAGTTCAGTTCTAGTTCAGTTCTAGTTCAGTTCTAGTTCAGTTCTAGTTCAGTTCTAGTTCAGTTCTAGTTCAGTTCTAGTTCAGTTCTAGTTCAGTTCTAGTTCTAGTTCAGTTCTAGTTCAGTTCTAGTTCAGTTCTAGTTCAGTTCTAGTTCAGTTCTAGTTCAGTTCTAGTTCAGTTCTAGTTCAGTTCTAGTTCAGTTCTAGTTCAGTTCTAGTTCAGTTCTAGTTCAGTTCTAGTTCAGTTCTAGTTCAGTTCTAGTTCAGTTCTAGTTCAGTTCTAGTTCAGTTCTAGTTCAGTTCTAGTTAGTTCTAGTTCAGTTCTAGTTCAGTTCTCAGTTTAGTCAGTTCTAGTTCAGTTCTAGTTCAGTTCTAGTTCAGTTCTAGTTCAGTTCTAGTTCAGTTCTAGTTCAGTTCTAGTGTCAGTTCTAGTTCAGTTCTAGTTCAGTTCTAGTTCAGTCTAGTTCAGTTCTAGTTCAGTTCTAGTTCAGTTCTAGTTCAGTTCTAGTTCAGTTCTAGTTCAGTTTCTAGTTCAGTTCTAGTTCAGTTCTAGTTCAGTTCTAGTTCATTCTAGTTCATTCTAGTTCAGTTCTAGTTCAAGTTCTAGTTCAGTTCTAGTTCAGTCTAGTTCAGTTCTAGTTCAGTTTCTAGTTCAGTTCTAGTTCAGTTCTAGTTCAGTTCTAGTTCAGTTCTAGTTCAGTTCTAGTTCAGTTCTAGTTCAGTTCTAGTTCAGTTCTAGTTCAGTTCTAGTTCAGTTCTAGTTCAGTTCTAGTTCAGTTCTAGTTCAGTTCTAGTTCAGTTCTAGTTCGTTCTAGTTCAGTTCTAGTTCAGTTCTAGTTCAGTTCTAGTTCAGTTCAGTTTCAGTCTAGTTCAGTTCTAGTTCAGTTCTAGTTCAGTTCTAGTTCAGTTCTAGTTCAGTTCTAGTTCAGTTCTAGTTCAGTTCAGTTCTAGTTCAGTTCTAGTTCAGTTCTAGTTCAGTTTTCTAGTTCAGTTCTAGTTCAGTTCTAGTTCAGTTCTAGTTCAGTTTCTAGTTCAGTTCTAGTTCAGTTCTAGTTCAGTTCTAGTTCAGTTCTAGTTCAGTTCTAGTCAGTCTAGTTCAGTTCTAGTTCAGTTCTAGTTCAGTTCTAGTTCAGTTCTAGTTCAGTTCTAGTTCAGTTCTGTTCAGTTTCTAGTTCAGTTCTAGTTCAGTTCTAGTTCAGTTCTAGTTCAGTTCTAGTTCAGTTCTAGTTCAGTTCTAGTCAGTTCTAGTTAAGTTCTAGTTCAGTTCTAGTTCAGTTCTAGTTCAGTTCTAGTTCAGTTCTAGTTCAGTTCTAGTTCAGTTCTAGTTCAGTTCTAGTTCAGTCTAGTTCAGTTCTAGTTCAGTTCTAGTTCAGTTCTAGTTCAGTTCTAGTTCAGTTCTAGTCAGTTCTAGTTCAGTTCTAGTCAGTTCTAGTTCAGTTCTAGTTCAGTTCTAGTTCAGTTCTAGTCAGTTCTAGTTCAGTTCTAGTTCAGTTCTAGTTCAGTTCTAGTTCAGTTCTAGTTCAGTTCTAGTTCAGTTCTAGTTCAGTTCTAGTTCAGTTCTAGTTCAGTTCTAGTTCAGTTCTAGTTCAGTTCTAGTTCAGTTCTAGTTCAGTTCTAGTTCAGTTCTAGTTCAGTTCTAGTTCAGTTCTAGTTCAGTTCTAGTTCAGTTCTAGTTCAGTTCTAGTTCAGTTCAGCTCTACTTCAGTTCAGCTCTACTTCAGTTCTAGTTCAGTTCTAGTTCAGTTCAGCTCTACTTCAGTTCTAGTTCAGTTCTAGTTCTAGTTCAGTTCTAGTTCAGTTCAGTTCTATTTCTGTTCTAGTTCAGGTTTAGGCTCTTTGGATTTGTTCAATTTAGTTTATTGGAAACATCTGAAATATATTTGAAAATGTGTAAGAAAATATCAATATTTTTCCTCGAAAAATGTTTTGTTTAAATAGAGTAAAATACAACTGTTGTCAAAGTTTAACGAATTTTAAGCATTGGCAGGCAGCCAGGAAACGACCTATACTAACCGAGTTTTTGGGAAAAAAGTGTGCGTTTTTTTTAGCCCTTTTTAGCCCACCACTAAAAAAATCCATCTACAACTGTATAAGAAAAGACTCCTCCCATTTATTTATGTTGGAACATTATTAGGAAGGTGTTTAAAGGTTTGAAACCAATATTTCTATTTATTATTAATATTCCAATTAGGCTAATTCCATATATAAAACGTTCGTTTTGAATTATATTCCACCCACATTTTCTTATTTATACATTTTTACTAAAATTAATATTTTTGACAACATTAATTATTTAGATCAGTTTATACAAATATTACATACATATATGTATATTTATGTAAAGCTGTAAGTTTTTTAAGGTACATATTTTACCCAGCATGCAGAACACTTGCAAAATGACAAAGTTGTTAGTTCGAACTTAATTTTCAATAATTTAGCTTTAATACGGATCTTGCATTAAGGTTAGATAAATCTATCAGACATAGAAGAGACCGAAGTGTTTTATAAAGGATTCATCTAGTTTGTTTTGATTTTGAAATTCAGTGAAATCGGATTATAAATATTGGATCCTAATAAAGCATAGATTATTCGAAGAAGTACTTCTACTCATATGAAATCATCACTAATCAGTCATATATTATAGAATTTTCGAAATGTACAAAGTTGGTCCTTAAATGTCTGAAAAATAATAAAAATAATGGCTTCAAATAACTTAGTCCCCATTCTACCAAGATTTTTGGATATAAGTATGTGTATCGTATACTAAGTTCGGTTTAAAGACCATATGTATATCAAAAGAAAGGTATTTAAATGGTTGTCAAAAAGAAGTTTATTAAAACTTATTTGAAGCCAACAACTATTGTCATGTTGCAATATAAATACCATTTGTTTGAAGCACACAACTACACTAATCAAAGGACTAACAAAGATATTACATTTAGATAGTTACGCAGACTTTATTTATACAATTATATAATTTATATAAAAGAAAACAATAATAATATTTATTATAAAATACTTATAATAATAATATATACATACATATTGAATTGCAACCATAGCTGGACAACAGAAAAAGTTTAAACAAAAATGTTGCGTTTGAATATAGATTTTGTCAAAAATGATGGTTATACCTATTAACATGATTGTGATGACCATAATGTTTTGTTTTTTATTTGTTTATTTTGGGGGGAAGTAGAAGTAGAAACCTAACGACTCACTTCAACAACAATTTTTTGATTTAGAATGTGTTAAGTCGTTGCATTCATGCAAATCATTTGTTAAGAGCTGAGAGATTGATTGATTGACTGATAGTTTTTGATTGATTTGATTTGATTGATTGATCCTCCAATTAAAAGAAGAAGGCGTGCTTTTAAATTTGATTTATTTGTTATTTTTTCAAACGTTATAAATGTTACTAAAAAATTATTGGCTTAAGAACTATTAAAAGAGTAAAAGATTTAATGAATTGTTTAAAAGAAAATGAAAAAAAGAAATTGTTAATTAATTGATTAATAATAAAGGATTTAAAGTATAAAGTAAGGTGTTATAAATAAAATTTAATGTAAATAGTATAAATAGTTTAATTAGTATGTTTATTTTTAAGTTTTGAAAGGCTTTGGCACACATCTACAAACATATATTTACACTTAAACATATTTAGAACTCTAAGTTTTTATATGTGTTTGTATATGTGTGTCAGTTTAAGTTTATAATTGTATACCATTGGAAAGTGTATTGTTGTGGGGTTTCTTTAAAAATGTATGATTTTATATAAATAGTATTCGGCTAAAACAAATATGTTTTTGTTTCTTAATTTAGTTTTAAATTACATTTTACTACGTAATCAACAAATTAACAGTTAATGAAACTAGTTTGGAATCGTTTAAAATAAAAAAATTTAATCGATCATATTAACTTATGTACATTGTACTAAATTTATTATTACACGAATGTACAATTTATGGTTATACACACTCACACACACATACACATACATAAAATTAAACGTATACGATTTAGTAAAAGTAGTCTTCTACTGGTGATAGCGTTCCAAATTGTTCATGATTTAGCAAGTTCAATATGATTGATAAAAGTTCTCAATGTTGGTCACTCCTTCAATTTGTTTATCAAAAATTAGCTATTGATTTGAAGGACATAATCTTAAGATCGTTATTAATCTTACTGTCTGTTTAGATCTGCTTTGCGAAGGCCCCAGATATCTGTCAAACTCAAATCTTTGATCAATCTCTAAGACATATGTTCGATATGTTATAGAATATAATCTAAATTAGAACATAACTGCCGGAGACATGATAAGAAAGACGTTTAGCTTTATCTTTCCTTATTCGAGCAATTCAATATGATCGGTAGAAGTTCTCCTAATACCCTTCCCAATGTTGATCAGATCTTTTAAATCCAAACTTCAATTTAATGATCAATATTATACGGCTGAGTTAAAGAACATAAATTTATTTGGCTTTTGAAGGATTTAACTCTCACTGTTTGTGTAAATCGAGTTTTTGAAGGCCCTTAGATATCTAAAGGACCCATAGTTTTGTTTAATCATTAAATCAACTAAATTAGAACATAAATGTCTAACTTGGTTAGAGATCTCAAGATTACTGATATTATTAACAGAAAGAAATCTTTAAACATCAAACTAATGTCTTCAAAATAAGCCGATAATTTGTTAAACTTAACCGTTTTATCATCATTACATTAAAACTGCCTTATCGTGCGTAAAATAAACATTCAATGGAATTTATTATTACTTTAAACTATAGGTTAAGATATTTAGAAGAAGAATCAATATACATCAGAGGATAAATCTTTATTGCGATGCTAATAGATAAAACTTTTAACTTGGTTATCAATCTCAAGTCTCCAGATATTTTAACAGAAACAAAACTTTAAACGTCAAATTAATGTCTTCAAAATAAGCCGATAATTGTTTACATCTTACTGTTTATCATTATTACTTAAACGCTGCATTATCCACTAAACTGCTTTATCAAGTGTGATATAAACAATCAATAGAATTTATAATTATGTATTTTTAATTATAGCTTAAGATATCGCGAAAATATCTTATATAAAACTTTTAGGATTACGCACTGTAACAACGGTGGTTTTCGTACTTTAGGCAAATGTATCTTGTGATGGAGAAATTTGAAGTCTGATTCGGATTAAGCGATCCACAATCCATTAGAAAAGTATAGTTAATTGCCTGGGTTTTGAATTTTTTATAATTTTGTCTCTTGTGTTAAAAACATCAATTTGTTATTGAAACCTTAAGACAAACCTGCACTAAAAACGGAAACGATTTGGGTGACTTATTACCAAAACTCCAAAGCTGGGTGTATCAAAAAGTTGAATATTTAACATTGAAAAGAGAAATATCTTCTATACTATTATTTAGTTCTTGAATAGCAGATTTCACATAAAACACAGATTTGTTAAATCTTTTGATATTTCCTATTATGGAAATGTATTTTGATTTGATTCATTAACCATTATACTTAAGCAAAATTAACTAAAATACCCCGAACTACTGGGAATTTAACTAAGAGTTTTGGTCTTTTGATATTGAAATGACATCACTTAAACGTTTATCCTACAAGTTACAGTAGTTCAATTAATTTATGTAGAATGTTTTGCTTTCAAATAGACAAAATATTGCAAACATTTTCAAGGATATTAAAAGTTATTTATTCAGATCAATGCACCCACAATCCTTTTGCATACAATTAGACATTCCATTCTTGATTTCTCAAAAAAAAAAAAAAAAAAAAACATCAATTTCAAAACAATCACAGACCGGTTAAGTGGTGGGTGATTGTTGATTGCGATTGATGTATGTTCTTATAAGTTTAAAGACTTTACTTATACATATGCATACGCAATTGTGTATGTGTGTGTTGCGGCGAGTATATCTAAGACACACATTTTAATATATATTTGTGGCCAGACATTTGTTTTTTTTGTTTGTTTGATGTAAAAAAAAATAGAACTGTCATTAACAATAACTAATCAATAACTTACCGACACACCTGTAATAATATAAAAAAAAGAAATGCATTTTAAAATACAAAAACTATTTTACACACTTACACTTACTCTCACACATCCCCACATACACACACTCACAGATTTACATAAATATTTAAATGAAATTTTTGTTGCATTTTTTTTTCTTAAAGAAATTCTTTGCATATTTGATTTGTAAGGAATGTATGTGTGTTAATACAGTGTTGCCAATTATAGAGAGAATTATCTTTATTGGAAGGTTTTGAATGTCTTGAATTTTTTAACTGTAACAAGCGATTATACTAAATAGTTTTTAGAGTATATAGAGAATTTTCAAAAATTGTTAAGCGAGCAGTACGTATAGGTAAAAGAAGACACATTGATGACCTCACAGAAGTGGCGGAAAATGAGGCTAATATTGGTGATACACGCACGGGTTTTGTAATCTTAAAGAAACTTGTTCTTAAGAGAATGAGAATGACATTTCCGAACTTTACTTCGGGAATTACTTATGTTCCATTAATGTGAAAGTTTAGAAAACTGAGCCATTCCCTAAAGAATCGGATGATAATATCTTCAAGATCGTAAAGGGAAAGCGAGCTGAGGATTTACACAATTGAATAGGAATATAAAAGACAATATTCAATCGCATTAATCAAGGTTCGAACTCTTTCCTGATACAAAGAGGAGCTTGGCAAGAATATATATTATTTTATAGTCTGATGGGAGATCTTCTGATTTCAAAAAAAGGAGCAATAGTCGCGGACCAAAATTAGTCGGCATCCACTTAGGCTTCTTCTTACTTTCGCCTTTATAGAAGTTCCGGTCGAATATCAAATATGGAATATGGAAGATAAACATCTATAATCTTTAGTTTCTGAGATATGGTATCAATCTAATCAAGAAGTGGACCGTTTGCACACTAAGTTCGCTAATCGTATGATATGCCGTCTTGACTTTAGACTTACGAAACTATCAACAACATGCATTGTACTGAGGGGATAATCTACTATGAAGTCAGCCACTCCCTGCGGATTTACAGATCTTTTGAGAATCGATTGGATAATAGGTAATTGGAATGCTTCGGAACAAAGATCCTATTATAGTGGGAACGTATAATCCGGTACATCTCTCGGGCTGTACAACCTGAATAATATTCTTAGGAAAATATTTCCCATTTCCTGGTGTAGAATCATCTCAATCATCAGATCTGCTGTTGTAAGCTGATCAACCGAAAGTGTTAGCTGATTACAGATACTCTGCACGGAAATGAACAAATAAGGTACCCAAATAAGCATTGACAAACCATTTGGGAGAGCACTTAGGTGGCTATAATGTACTTCGCTTCAAATCGAAACGTGCGAAGTTACCACAGAATTGTTGTTATAAAAACAACCACATGGCATTTGATTTGATACCGAAGCTCTGTAGAATTTCAATTGAATTATGTAGACATATCGTGTGAAACAAACTAAGATCTATTGCATAAAATCGGATTTGCATACGTTTGGCTTTGTTCTGAAGATGTAATGTTCATGAAAACGTACAATTTTCCAAATTCCCTTTGCAACCTTGTATAAATGGATGGAACATACTCTACAATTGGAGCATTTGGACGTAATCTTTTTCACTAAAAAGGGCTGCAAGCTGGAAATATTATACTATCTGGTTAGTGCAATGTTGTTGAGTACGGCAATAAGTCAAGATCGGTCTATCACATCTGCTGCCACAAGATGACGTATGTATACACCTATGGAATAGTAATAAGTACGTAAACGAGTTGGCTACATGGAGAATATGATAAAGTTATCAAACAATCATTGAGATCACGAAGTTATATGGGCAACTCGGCCATGTGCGGTATTCGCAACATATGAATGTTACTAAGTTGGATATACATATTCAAAAGTTGTGTGAAATCGTTTGCCTTCTACGTATGTGAATCTTGGACTTCGGCTCGATGTAATCTCAAGCAATGCAAGTCTTCATTTACCTTTGTTTACGCCGAATTCTTAAAATGATCCGGTCAAATACTATCAGCAACTTTGATCACAATACGGGTTCACTAGAAAGGAAATAGACTGGAAACCGTAGGTTTGCCGTAGAAACGTCGATAGCTGGAAAGGGAAGTAGTAAAAACCAACATGTCGTGGAACAAATAAATGAGATAGGAAAGCAATCGGCCCCATGTTCCTGATAGGAACAGAGATGATAGCCCTCTAGAGTTAGAAAGCGAAAAAAAATCCGGAAATTGGGTAACACATTTTTGTGTGTGTTTTAGTAAAGCTTCTGGCATGATAAATGATCTGGTCAAACACTATCAGCAACTTTGATCACAATACGGGTTCACTAGAAAGGAAATAGACTGGAAACCGTAGGTTTGCCGTAGAAACGTCGATAGCTGGAAAGGGAAGTAGTAAAAACCAACATGTCGTGGAACAAATAAATGGGATAGGAATGCAATCGGCCCCATGTTCCTGATAGGAACAGAGATGATAGCCCTCTAGAGTTAGAAAGCGAAAAAAATCCGGAAATTGGGTAACACATTTTTGTGTGTGTTTTAGTAAAGCTTCTGGCATGATAAATGATCTGGTCAAACACTATCAGCAACTTTGATCACAATACGGGTTCACTAGAAAGGAAATAGACTGGAAACCGTAGGTTTGCCGTAGAAACGTCGATAGCTGGAAAGGGAAGTAGTAAAAACCAACATGTCGTGGAACAAATAAATGGGATAGGAATGCAATCGGCCCCATGTTCCTGATAGGAACAGAGATGATAGCCCTCTAGAGTTAGAAAGCGAAAAAATCCGGAAATTGGGTAACACATTTTTGTGTGTGTTTTAGTAATGCTTCTGGCAACACTGGTGTTAAGGGTAAGTTTAAGAGTGTTTCAAGTTTGTAGGCATAAGAAAATGCAAATTAACTCTTTTTCTTTGGGTTTATAACTAAACTAACACTTTCGTTCCAGGTGTTCTTCACACACACTCACACATACTTACACACCAGAGAATTACATTTTTGTTAATTTAAAAGAGAATTAAATTTAAATAAAAATATGTAAAAATAATAATAACAATAATTATGTTAGAATAATACTTAAACAGAGAGAGATAGATAGAGAAAAAAAGCGAGCGAGAGAGATCATAGAGAGAGAGAAAGAGTGAGTGAAATTAACAAATAAAACTAATTATTATATAGATTGTCTGGTGTCAGCTGCTCTCGTGTATTGTAGATTTTTTATTAATATTTTTTTAGATGTTTTATAATTAATTGAGATGTTTCTTTGGCTTTTAGATAAATTGTAGCAGTTGTCTATTAAGTAGTAGCAGTAATATTATTTTCCTCAGTTAGATGGTTGGGTTATTTATTTATAGCTTTTTTGTTTGTTTTTCTATATATTATAATTTAATACGGTTTTACTTTACCACTTGTTTCAACTTGTGAATGTTCCACAAAAAATTTACTTACATATAATTGTAAATAAGGATATAAAAGGATAATAGTAATAATCATAATAATAACAATTTGTGATTGTATTTCAATTCAGCTGTGGTCGAATATAGTACATACGAATAAAATTACCTGTACATAGGTCTAAGGTTATATATGTATGTTAATATGTATGGGTATAAGTAGGTCATCATATTACATACATATATACTACATTATACCTTATGTAAAGTAGTGGTAAGTTTTTTTTTGCGTTTTTTTGTAGCTTTTTATTTTATTTGTTTTTGTTTTATTATTTTAAGTTGAGTTTTTTTTGGATTGGTTTGGCCTTTTTTTGCTTTTTGTGGAATTTAATTCGCATATTGAATCAAGTTGAGCTCCTAGATCGAAAACGGGAATGAGAGGCAAGCAAGCTTAACAGAATCTTTGGGAAAACTTGATACCGTTTTTTGTTTGTTTTTTAATATGGTTTTTGTTTTGGTTAATACTAACATTGGTTTTAAGTTTTTTTATAATAATTGAGTTTTTATTTTGGTTCTTTTTTTGGTTGTTAATTATTGTTAAACATTGATTTGAACTAAATGTACTACAATTATGTATGTAAATTATGTACACAACAAAAATTTTGTACGTTTTTTAAACGTAAATGTAAATAAATGTAAATTAAGTGTAAATACGTTTATGTTGTAAACAATGTAATTCTGTTAAAGTAAATGTTAAAGAGCGCTAGAGAAAGTAAAAGAGAAATGTTATGAAAATGTTTAAAACTAAAATGAGTTGAATGTAATTGTTTAAGGAATAAAAGGGAGTGACAGTAATTGTGAAAGAAAGAGAGAGAGAAAGGCTTGTTTACATATGTATGTATACAAAGTGTATATGTTGGAGAAAGATAGAGAGAGACTAAGGTATACGCAAATGAGTAAAACTGTGTAAGAAATGAAAGAATGGGTCTGAATATAACGTTTAAAGACATGATTGAGTGTGAGTGAAAGAGAGAGAGTGCCATGATTTTATATGTAAACCAAATGTTTGAGAGAAATTAACGTGTAAGCAAATGAGCAAAATTATATGTGATCATTTAACTGTTTAATTAATGAGTGAACAGGTTTGGATATAATGAGAAAAGGAGAGAGAGGGAGCGAGAGTGACATGTTTCACATGTAAACATAGTGTTTAATTTGAGTATAACTAAATGAAACCGTTATAGGTGGAAAAAGAGACACTAACGTAAAGGTAAATGAGCGTAAAATTATTATGTTAATGTACGTTTAAGTTTTGGATTTGTATGTATTTATGCTAATACTACTAACAGTGAAATGTTATTAACATTATTGGTGCCGTTATGCTGTGTATGTATACAAGTCTCCTATTTTAAAAGGGAGGTTTTCTCTTTATTATTTTAGCTTTTGTTTTTGTTTTATTTTAACAACAAATACTACTATTGAGTGTGAGAAAGAAAGAGAGCGAGATATATATATATATATAGGAGAGAGTTAGAATGATAAAAACTTGAAGTGAATCAATGTAAGGAAAATGCTTGTAAACCATACCTAAAAAATTAAAATTTAAAACAAACTAGTTTTACTAAATATTTACATACTATTTTTTATTTGTTGTTGTTTTTTATAAAAATATAAATAAATAATAATTTATTGAAACAAAAATAGTTTTTGTGACTTATATTACTCTCACAAACAAGCGGGTTACTCTTTTAAACCCGAAGAAATTGCCAACTTGTTAAGGTGAGAGTATACTAACTAAAGTGTTTAGTTGTGTTAAACAAGGTGAAGTGATTGTGAAAATTAACGTTTTTGTTTTGTCTTTTTTTTTTTTTGAAAATAACTTAAAAAACTTAAAGAAATTTATAAAAATTAATATTTTTTCACAATTTCAATTAACTTTTATAAACAAATGCTCTACTATGGTGTCTAGTTTTAAAAAGAAAATTAAAAAAATATATTTGAAAGAAAAAACAATTAATATTATTAAATCACTAATCATTCTAAAAGAAAAATGTTTTTTAGTAGTTAATTTTATCAATAATAAAAATAGTATGCATTGTATGTATTTACAAGCATTTTCACTGTACGTTAAAACTTCAAAAAAAAAAACAAAATTAAAAATTATATTTAATTCTAGTTAAATTTAGGTGAAAACAAACAAAAATTTTGTTCAAAATTATAATCATTCTTAGGCTCGGAACTTACTGTCCATATATTTTTTTTTGATTTTTGTTATATACAAGAGAGAGAAGATAGTTATTGGACAACAACGTACCAAGTACGGAGGCGTATGATCAATAAGAGTTTTTTTTTATAAATGTGTTAACAGCGAGCGGCATTTTTTTATATATTTTTTTTTTGGTTCAAATTTTTTTACATTTGTTAGTTAATAGCAACAAAATGTTTCAGTTATATAAATGTATATATAAAGGTGAATTGATTCGTTGTTTTTTTAGTTGTTGGGTTTGGTAGATGATTTTGGTTGACAGGTTGTTGTTGTTTGTTTACACAGGTTGTTATATATATATACATTTTTTGGCAACGTACATGGAAGGCAGGTGAAAATTATATATATATTTTTGTTTGATTAGCACATTAACAATAAAAAAAGGGGGAAAGAAATAATTTTGTGTTTGTGTTAAGTTTTTTTTTTTATTTTTTGTTAGATTTTAGTTTTTTTAGGAAATCCAATTACGAAATTTGCCACATAAAAATAATGAAAGCAGTCAAAGTGTTTTGTTATTGATGCCGTCATTTAATTAGCTTATAAGTGGGTAGTAGTAGTAGTAGTATGCAGTAGCAGTAAGGGCGTTTAGCGCGTCATCATTTTAGTTATACTAATGAATGAACTATTTATTAGTTAGTTTAGTCTATATATGTATTACTACTCGTCAAGTCGTAAATGTGTTTGTTTGGTGTTTTAGATGTTTCTCTTTTTGTGGGTAGGAGGTATAGGTGGTAGATGTGTTTTAATGGTGTTAAGGAAATGTTTGGCAAAACAATTTCCACAATTATTTATTTTTTGAAAAAAAAAAATAATAAAAGAAAAAACAACAATTTATTTATTATTATAAAAACGCTTAGAATGACATAAAAGCCATATAAAAAATATGTTTATATAAATATTTATATTTATATATATAAGTTACATATACATAGCGAAAATATATATGTGTTTAATTGTTACCTACACTTGTGCTCATATAACTAAGATCGCTATATATTTACATCTGTAAGAAAAAAACAATTTAGCTGAGAAATGTTCAAGAATTTGAAATGATTTTAAAATTACCAAAGATTAGCTAAATTTCTGTTTTCAAAATTCTATTAACAAAATTTTAGAAAATTTAAATTATATTTAAGTTACCAAAGTCAGATGTAAAAGTATACATTGCCTATGACTTTTTTAAAACGGTTATTGTGCTGAATAAAACCACAACTAGAACAGAACTAAAACAGAACTAGAACTGAACTAAAACTGAATTAGAACTGAACTAGAACTGAACGAGATCTGAATTAGAACTGAACTAGAACTAACCTAGAACTGAGCTAGAACTGAACTAGAACTGAACTAGAACTGAACTAGAACTGAACTAGAACTGAACTAGAACTCAACTAGAACTGAACTTGAACTGAACTAGAACTGAACTAGAACTGAACTAGAACTGAACTAGAACTGAACTAGAACTGAACTAGAACTGAACTAGAACTGAACTAGAACTGAACTGAACTGAACTAGAACTGAACTAGAACTGAACTAGAACTGAACTAGAACTGAACTAGAACTGAACTAGAACTGAACTAGAACTGAACTAGAACTGAACTAGAACTGAACTAGAACTGAACTAGAACTGAACTAGAACTGAACTAGAACTGAACTAGAACTGAACTAGAACTGAACTAGAACTGAACTAGAACTGAACTAGAACTGAACTAGAACTGAACTAGAACTGAACTAGAACTGAACTAGAACTGAACTAGAACTGAACTAGAACTGAACTAGAACTGAACTAGAACTGAACTAGAACTGAACTAGAACTGAACTAGAACTGAACTAGAACTGAACTAGAACTGAACTAGAACTGAACTAGAACTGAACTAGAACTGAACTAGAACTGAACTAGAACTGAACTAGAACTGAACTAGAACTGAACTAGAACTGAACTAGAACTGAACTAGAACTGAACTTGAACTGAACTAGAACTGAACTAGAACTGAACTAGAACTGAACTGAACTAGAACTGAACTGGAACTGAACTAGAACTGAACTAGAACTGAACTAGAACTGAACTAGAACTAAACTAGAACTGAACTAGAACTGAACTAGAGCTGAACTAGAACTGAACTAGAACTGTACTAGAACTGTACTAGAACTGAACTAAAACTGAACTAAAACTGAACTAGAACTGAACTAGAACTGAACTAGAACTGAACTAGAACTGAACTAGAACTGAACTAGAACTGAACTAGAACTGAACTAGAACTGAACTAGAACTGAACTAGAACTGAACTAGAACTGAACTAGAACTGAACTAGAACTGAACTAGAACTGAACTAGAACTGTACTAGAACTGTACTAGAACTGTACTAGAACTGAACTAGAACTGAACTAGAACTGAACTAGAACTGAACTAGAACTGAAATAGAACTGAACTGAATCGAATTACAACTGATCTATAGCAAATTTCCTACTGATTTGAGAGATCTAAAAGAGATCTAGACCTGATCTTAAACTCAACTACACAATTATAACTGCTTCAGGACTGATCTAAAAGTGATCTAGAACTGTTGTAGAACTTAAATGGAATTGATTAACAATTTATCTACAATGGAACTAGAACTGATTAACAACTAAACTTGAACTGATTTAGGACTGAACTACTTACAACTGAAGGCATTTAACTGTTTCCAATATGTTTTTATAGTCGTTGAGTTTATTTATAGATCTTATTCTAAATTAACGATCAAATTATCCTAGTATGAGACTGGGCATATGACTTAATTATGTAAGCACAAGTGTATTATTATGTAAATAGTTTAAAATTGTTAACAAATGATGAACAAAACACATCATACCCGTATGAAAAATTGTAGCGAAATAAATGTTGTATGTATGCCGTCGGTTGTTTTTTTTTTTTTTTTTTTTTTGATTGAGAGAAGTTGTGACAAAAATACATACACTTTTTTTTGATTTTTAATTAATTTTTTTTGGATTCTTCACTTGTTGTGTAAGTGGGCTAAAAAAACTAAATTATTTGTTGAGTTTAATGAAATTATTTCAAAATTATAGGTGATAAATGAAACTAAAAAAAAAGGGAAAATATAAATTATAATTTAAAAAGGAACTTAACTATAAATTGATAACTACTGTTAGAAAACTAAGGTTTTTTTTGTTTTTAGCTATTAAATAAATTTGTTTTATGGTAACGGAGCGGGGGGTAGAACTCAGTTTTTTCTTTGGTTTAAGCGATACTACCATAATTTTAAGGTGAAAAGTTTTTTTTTTGGTGCGAAAATCTACTGTATTATTGCAAATTGTAGGGTTTTTTTAAATTGATAAGATGTATAGGGTTTTCAGCTAGAAGTGTGGGAAACAAATATCTACATTTAAAAAAAGGGTTTAAAAGGTTTAAGGAGAAAATAAAGAGATAGTAAGAGTAAGGTTTTAGTTAAATTAGGAGAGAAATAGAGAGAGAGAGCGAGAGAGGGAAAAGGTTTAAGTTAAAAAACTACTTTATATATAAACTATATATGTATGTACTATATAAGAACTAGTATAAGAGTTTATTTACTAAGTAAATATTATATACATATAGCTATGTATAAATTGCTGGTGGTGGTTAGATAATGATCTTGTAGGTTTGGTTTAAATAATAGGATCTAGTAATAGTTGTAGTTATAAGATTAAAGTTAAGCATTGGCAGTATAACCTTTAAATGTTTTGGTTGTTTTTAAAATACTAAAAAAAAAACATTTTTTTTGGAATTTTTATAAAATGTAAACTGGTGTGTGTTGGTTTAACTATTTTGTAGAATTTTTAAAACTATTTGGAATACTATTTATACAATATTATTGTTATTAAAATGTTGGACTAAAGTTTACAGGAACAACTGACTGTATAAAATACAAACTAAGTAGAAAAAAATTAGTTAAAAAGTAGCATAAATTATAAAAAATAACAAAATTAAAGAGAGAGAGAGCGGGAGAGCGGTTAATTGGTCTAGGACAGCTACAGTATTTTTACAACAGGAGTACTGCAAATAAATTTACATTTTACAAAAGACTCTTTTTACTTTTATAGAAAAAAGAGCGAGAGAGAGAGAGTGTGTGATAGAAATCTAGAGCTAGAGCGAGAGGTTTTAAAACTAGGGTCAGCTAATTAATAAAACTATTTTATTTAATTTTTTTAAGTGTGGTAGTAGTAGTAGTAATTGGTAAAAAGTTTGAAAGAGAGATTTATAGGCCGTTCTTTTTTTAATATTTTTTTTTTACTTAGGAGACTGATATTTTCTTTTTTTCAAAAAGAGAGAGAAAGTATAATAATAATAATAATAAAAGAAAACAAAACGAAACAAAAACGAACGAACGAAAAAAATAAAAAAAATAATATTACCCATGACTCAGGCGGATAACGAGGAAATGGAGCTATTTCTTTGGTTGCTACATTACTAGGCAACTCAAGTCTTCCACCTAATTTTCGTAGCTTTCTTCTTCTCGCCACCCGAGATTTCGATCTTAGCATCAATGCTGCCTGCATCTTTAATGCTGATTTTTTACAATCACTCTATGCGTAACTAAATCGGAACTGTAACAGTGACTATATAACAAGCTGATGAAGAGAATTTTTGATTTTTTATTTATTATTCTTTAAATTAATAATTTTAACGCCAATACGTAAACAAACTACTCGCTCTTTTGGGGTTTTTTATAATAATTTAATAACTTTTAAATCGAGCAGTCGAGCAGTTGAGTGTTGAGTTTTCTTAATATTTAATTGTTTCTTTTTTTTTTGGTTTTTGGTTTTAGTTTGCTTAGAGAGTTGAATGCTGCTTAGACGTCTGTGACTGTGTTTTAGAGAAGAACTAGAATTTATGTTCTTCAGGAGCCCTATGTAAAACTGAAGGCGTTTGTTTTAATTTTATTATTATAATTATTGTTAATTTGAAAAAAATTATAATAAAATTTCATATTTTTTTTGGGGGATTTTTTATACTTTGAGTATTTTAAAATAGTCTTAGGTTAATATAATAATAAAGTAGTAAGTATGTAGAGTTAAAACCTGACAATTATCTATATTTATATATAGAAGAGAGAAGAGTATAACTGCTCTCGGGGCTTTCTTGCTAGCTTTTGTATGTATAACAAACGTTTAGCTCTAAGTGCTATAAAAAAAGGCTGTTGTTGTTGTTGTTAATAGCAGGCTTTGGTTTTTCCTGTTAAAGCTGCTAGTTGTTGTTGTTGTTTTCTGTAGTTATTAACGTTAATACTTTAGTTGTTGTTGTCGTTATCTGTAGTTATCGTTGTTGTTATTAATAATTATCACAAACTTTTGCTGTGGCGTTTGTTGTTGCTTTTGCTGCTATGTTGTTTTTTGTATATAATTTTGTACTTTCCAACGATGATGTTTCTGTCTACGTTGACCCTTGCGTCGTCTACGTCTACCACGCCGACGCAACCACCAGTTTAAACGTAATTGTGCGCACGTACACAACAGTCGTCGATACATAAACTTGAGATTTTCTTAAAAATTTACTAATTTATTTTAGAACTAATAAGACCAGACTAAAACGTTTTTGTTCATAAACTTAAAATAAAGTTATTATTATTTTTTTTTTAATTTAAAGTTGCAACGAGATTAAGTTTTTAGTTTTTTTTCTATATATATATAAACAGTAAATAAGTTATGTAGTTATGTTTTGTTATAAATGTATATTGTTGTTGTTATGTATATAATTCTTTTATATTTTGTAATTTTTTAAAAAATGGCGGTGAAGGCGTATGTAAAAATTCATTATTATTAATTGCTGCTGCTTTTTTGCCGTTGTTGTTGTTATTATTTCATTTTAACGATATGTATGCTTTAGTAATTTCCTGTAATTGCTTTTGTTTGTTAGAATTTTTTAAATTCTTTACATCTTTACAGCTTAATTTAGCATTTAATCGCATTTTCATTTTACTTTTCACTTTTCTTTTATAATTTAGTTTCATTTATTTATTTTTATCTACTTTGCTTCTTGGTTTTACACTCACTTTTCTTCTTTTTCTTAAATGTTAGCTTTGTTTTTGTAGGGTTTCTTTTTTTTGGTTACTCAAACCTTAAAAAAACAAAATCTTCTCTCACTCGTTTACAAACAAACACCTACACAAGCATATACTTTTTTTCCAAAAAATGGCCGCTTCTTTTCCTGTTTTGCTATTTCTTCTATTTATAGGAAAATAAACATGTTTATGCAAGTGTTTGTTTGTTTATCAAAATAAACATTGTTGTTTTCTTTTTTATTAAATCTTCATTTAAATTTGTTAAGTTTGTTTATTTAAGGCAAATAATTTAATTTATTATTTATTTAAATTGTTGGTTTCATTTTGTTAAAATTTAATTTTAGGCAACAAGTTTTCTATTTAAAAAAAAGAAGTTTTTGTTATTGTTTTAAACACATTTGCTTTGTTACTTTTTTACTAAATGGCAAACAATATATATAATAGTATTTTATTATTAAATAAATGCTAAATATACAAACTAAAATGTTTTCCAAAAATATTTATAAAAATGTAAAGAAAACTGTGTGAAAGTATGGTTTCCATTGTTTTGTGTGTATTACAATTGCCAATGTTAACCTTCCGAAAAAAGTAGACAATTTTCTATTGTCTAATTTTGGCAACACAACGAAATTTATTGTTCTCTCTTTTCTAACACCCACAATAATTTAATAAAATTATAGTGTTTAATTGCTAAATATTATATAAAATTATAAAATTTAATTTTCCAAAATTACTATCAAAATAATTTTTAAATATTTTTAAAAATTATTTATTCTTTAACAATTGTTAAGAGAATTACAAATAACTCATACTTCTAGTATCTGCAGTATGAACTACGGGTGGTATGAGTAATTTTTTTATTTATTAAGAATTAAATATTACTTATACCACCCGCTTTACTAAATGAATGATTCTCGAGTTAAAGGAAAGGATTTTTCTCTAAAACCTCGAATATTTTTATAAAGATTTCCTTTTTTTTAAATCAAAAATAGTTTTCAATCAAAATTTGGCAAAAAGTTTTCATTTTTATTAGAAAAAATCTAAATTTTTAATAAAAATCTGATTTTACTGAATTTTCACAAAAATCGATTATTTTACTAAAAATTTGAGTTTTCACTCAAAATTGAATTTTTTTTATCAATAATTAGGTTTTTTTTTACTAAAATTTAGATTTTTTTCTAAAAATTAAAATTTTTTTACTAAAAAAAAATTTAAAAAATAAATTTTTTCGCTAAAAAATCTATTTTTTACTAAAAATAAAATTTTTGCTAAAAATCCAACAAATTTGATTTTTTGCTAAAAATATTATTTTTTACTAAAAAGTAAGATTTTTTAACTAAAATTTTAAATTTTCACTAAAAATCAAAATTTTCTCAAAAAATCTGAATTTTTATGAAAAATTCGAATTTTTACTAAAAATCCAATTTTTTGCTAATTTAACCTGTTTTTTTTACTAAAGATCTGAATTTTTACTAAAAATCACTAAAAAAAACACTAAATTTTAAATGCAATTCACACTAAAATTTAATTTTTTCACTGAAATCTAAAAATGCGGTTTGTAAGCAAACCCATCGTTTTCATCAAAATCAAATTTTTCTCTAAAAATCCATTTTTTAAAATTCGATTTTTTATAAAAATTTACTAATAATCTGCAGCCGTAAAATCGGTTGCAGATCTGCTAATAAACCTGCAATTCCGAATATAACAAATAACTTTAATCCCTTCCATTACTTTCCATCAAAAATCATTTTTATACGAAACTAACAATACCCAGTGTGCTTCGCGACCCTAAAAACTATACAATTAAGGAATCTTTTTACAATTTTTCATATGAACTTTTTATGGGAAGAACCACTAGCTAGTCCGTAATTTACATATGTATACCCATACAATTTCATAAGGATTTCAATGTTGCCCGTCTAATTTAACGGTTCTAGCTCTAATAGTTTCCCAGATATTTGAATTTTTGTATTTAATTCATTTGGGAGGTGCTACGGTCGGCCATTTTTCCCCCAAATGTTCACTTGGATGTCAAAATTGTTAGAGCAAAATTTGGGGATTATAGATCTTATAGTTTCTCAGAACTCTAACTGTTGCAGTTTAATAAATATATTCTTGACAATTTATTATAAAAAGTATTCTATAGTTCCCTATAAGGAGTCTAGGATCAAGTGTGGACCGATTGTGTGAACATATTCCCAACAAATATTCCCAAATTATCTGCCCTCTACATCCTGTTAAGAATCAATCATCCCTTGTTCAACACTTAGACAAACATGCGATGGCTGGATTATCTTAGAATCTGATTTGGTCTACGACCAGCAAATTTGTATATTTTTTCCCCAAAAAGTTCCTTTAAACATATAATTTAAATGTATTCTAAAAAATTAACAAAAATAAATCGCGTAAATGTCTTAAATAAGCGTCCTATGGTGAAAATGACAAAAATCGTTAAACATTTTAAAAAGCCTAAGACCTAATCTAATACAATCCTAAGTTTTGCTTATAACTCTCTTAAACTTTAGCAGCTATTTCGGTTTGAAAATCAATTTCCTACAGGACGTATGATTAATATTAATTAATGACTTAAAATGGAAATTTAACTATAACTTTAGATGTAATTCTACTTCTAAGATTTTTGAAATAGTTCCTCAAAGCTATTGTAATAAGGGTTACAATTTTTAACAAAATTGAACTTTACTTAAAAGTAAACTGATAACAAATTTAAAGAAAAATAACCACACCCTTTCTTTAAAACTACATTTGCCAACTTTATAACAAACCTTAAATTACAAATAAATAAATAAATAAAATGCTTTAATTTTTAATATCTTTTGTAATTAGTTTCTTCATTTCGTTAGCTATTTAAACATTAAAATGTATTCTAAATGATTATTTTAGTCATAATTAAGAGATTTATTTCGAGATTAAAATTTCGTTTGCAGCAGTTTTTCTCTATACATGTAGTTTTACTTTAAACATTTTTAGTTATTTTTTTTTTTTCGAATACATAACAAAATGTTGTAGGATTTTATGATATCAGTAAAACAGTTTAGCTGTTGAAATAGCATCCATATAGTAGGTATTAAGTAGCAGCATTTAGGCAGTATTCCAATTTTTTTTGGATTTTTCTCCTTTAAGGTTTAGTTTTTAGTTTCCATAATGGTGTTTTAAAACACTTTGGGAAATAATTAAAGGTGGATAAAATTGAAATTCATTATAAAACTTTCAAAATCTTTATTTACACAAATTTTAATAAAAGCCCAACTATAAGAATTATTATTACCTTTTTCCTTTTTGTTTAAAATTTTTAAAAATTTCCTTTTGGAGAAAGGTTTGATTTTGTTATAGTATTTATAGTATATTAAGTTGTTATTAAAAACCTCTTTAATAAATCTTTGTCCTTGTATTACAACAAAAGTTATAGTTAAATTTGCATTTGAGGCCATTACTTAATATCAATCATACGTCCTGTAGGAAATTGATATTAAAACCAAGATGACTGCTAAAGCGATTTATGTGAACTACAACTGAACTAGAACTGAACTAGAACTGAACTAGAACTGAACTAGAACTGAACTAGAACTGAACTAGAACTGAACTAGAACTGAACTAGAACTGAACTAGAACTGAACTAGAACTGAACTAGAACTGAACTAGAACTGAACTAGAACTGAACTAGAACTAGAACTGAACTAGAACTGAACTAGAACTGAACTAGAACTAGAACTGAACTAGAACTAGAACTGAACTAGAACTGAACTAGAACTGAACTAGAACTGAACTAGAACTGAACTAGAACTGAACTAGAACTGAACTAGAACTGAACTAGAACTGAACTAGAACTGAACTAGAACTGAACTAGAACTGAACTAGAACTGAACTAGAACTGAACTAGAACTGAACTAGAACTGAACTAGAACTGAACTAGAACTGAACTAGAACTGAACTAGAACTGAACTAGAACTGAACTAGAACTGAACTAGAACTGAACTAGAACTGAACTAGAACTGAACTAGAACTGAACTAGAACTGAACTAGAACTGAACTAGAACTGAACTAGAACTGAACTAGAACTGAACTAGAACTGAACTAGAACTGAACTAGAACTGAACTAGAACTGAACTAGAACTGAACTAGAACTGAACTAGAACTGAACTAGAACTGAACTAGAACTGAACTAGAACTAGAACTGAACTAGAACTAGAACTGAACTAGAACTGAACTAGAACTGAACTAGAACTGAACTAGAACTGAACTAGAAGAACTAGAACTGAACTAGAACTGAACTAGAACTGAACTAGAACTGAACTAGAACTGAACTAGAACTGAACTAGAACTGAACTAGAACTGAACTAGAACTGAACCAGAACTGAACTAGAACTGAACTAGAACTGAACTAGAACTGAACTAGAACTGAACTAGAACTGAACTAGAACTGAACTAGAACTGAACTAGAACTGAACTAGAACTGAACTAGAACTGAACTAGAACTGAACTAGAACTGAACTAGAACTGAACTAGAACTGAACTAGAACTGAACTAGAACTGAACTAGAACTGAACTAGAACTGAACTAGAACTGAACTAGAACTGAACTAGAACTGAACTAGAACTGAACTAGAACTGAACTAGAACTGAACTAGAACTGAACTAGAACTGAACTAGAACTGAACTAGAACTGAACTAGAACTGAACTAGAACTGAACTAGAACTGAACTAGAACTGAACTAGAACTGAACTAGAACTGAACTAGAACTGAACTAGAACTGAACTAGAACTGAACTAGAACTGAACTAGAACTGAACTAGAACTGAACTAGAACTGAACTAGAACTAACAAGATCTGAACTAAAACTGAATGAATGTAAATTTTTAATTAAAAGTTTTTCAGACCAATTTTTAATTTGTTATAAATCCTATAATTATTTCTTTAAGTGTCCACCAAGTTGTCGTCGCTGTTTGGAAAACAAAAAGAAAAACTTTACGTTTTACAAACATGACAACAAGTATAAACTTCAAAACGGAACTAGACACATAGAAACAAACTTATACATAAATGAACAGTATTGAACAAAACCTAAGCAACTTATTTTTCAAATATGAAGAGCTACAACCAAACAGAGTATTCTAATAATAACCTAAAAAGTTTAAAATCGTTTCTCATCACGTAATGAGATAAAGATTGAAACCCCGAACCTATAAGTCGTAGTTTTAAGTTGTTAGGAAAAACTGCTTAGGTTTTAAACAGTACTGTTGCTAAATAGGTTTCTTTCTATATAAACGTCTATAAAATCGCCAAAAAATATAAACAAATATAGTATTTACTATTTATAAAGATAATACAATAAATAAGTATGTGTTGCTCATAGAGTGTGAGTGTGTGTGTTAGGCAAGTTAGTAAGTGTGAGTATTGTGTAAAGAGACCACCACCCAAAAACACTATTTAGGTAATAATGTCTACAGCCCCAAAACGAACCTTAAAACTAATGAGCTGTGTTTTTCGCTTTAAAGTCACTTTCATTTAATAAAAAAACTAAACAACAGAAATTTATATTAGATAAAGAAAATAACAAAGGAACTATAACGTATATAAAAAGGAAAGGAAACACTAGTGAAGGAAAAGGTGGCTTCAAAAAACTATATGTATATAAAGAGAAACATGCGAGAAAACATTATGACACGAAAAAAAAAGAAACAACAAACATGCAACATTGAAAATTACATAGAACATAGAAAATAATAATAAAAACACAACACACACACAATGATACACAAACACACACATACACATGAAAACGAAGCTAGATGTGTAACAACGAATAAATGCGAGTAAGGAACGAAGAAGTTTTGATGGCTATAAAACCGTTATTAAATGATGAAGTATTCAAAAATTTAAAGGTTTAAATGTTTGTGTATATGTGTAGGTAATGTAATGAAAATAATAGTTTGTATATGTGGGATGTTAAATATAAGGTGTGTTAGTTTTTTTGTTATTGCTTTTTTTTCGGTGGTATATAAGTAATCATAATCATAAAAAATTATATGTAATAGCATTTAAAACTACACACACACACATACATACATTGAATTAAAGGTAATAAAAATGAAAAAGAAAACAACACACTTAGAAAAGGACCAAAACTTAAAAATATATTCTTGTTATACGTATAGTAAGTAGTAGTAATAAAAGTAGCACGATTAGTTAGTAAGATTAGTGTTAGTTAGTAATAGAAAAAAAAAAAAACAGAAAGCTAGACACAGTTAGTAAAGGAATAGAGCGTTTTAGAAACGATTCAACACAGGCATGGAAATAATTTTGAAATACTTAGTACTAAGATCAGTCTATGGACTAGTCTTCTGACTGCTCTATGGAGTAGTCTATTGACTACTCTATAGACTAGTCTATTGCATAGTCTACTAACTACTCTATAGGCATGTCTATTTACGAAATTATGAACTGGTCTATGGACTAGCCTACAGACTAGTCTATGAACTAGTTTATGGACTAGATTATGGACTAGTCTATGGACTAGTTTATGGACTAGTCTAGAGACATGTCAAGGAACTAGTATATGCACAAGTCTAGGGACTAGTCTATAGACTAGTTTATAAACTAATCTATGGAGTAGTCTCTGGACTAGCCTATGAACTAGTATATGCACTAGTCCATGGACTATTATATGGACTAGTCTATGTGCTATGGACTAGTCTATGCAGCGTTTAGGATAGACTAGTATATCGCCGAGTCTATTTACTACGCTATTGACTAGTCTATGGATTATACTATTAACTATTCCACAGACTAGTCTATGGACTAGCACATTAACTAATCTATTAACTATATTACAAAATTTTCAATTCCTGTGTCAACGTATTAGTTTCTTTTTTGTTGGGGATTGCGTTAAAGATTTTTAATACATATAATTAGCAAATAAGTACACAGAGAGAATAATTGTGTATAAAGAGAGTAATTAGTACATAAAGAGCGAGAAAGGGCCAGCCTGTTTAAAATTCTTACGACGCTTTGTGTTCATATAAATTTTTATTTATTTTTTTTTTTTTTTGACGAACGTGGTTGTAGTTAAACTTGTTGTTGTTCTTAATTACCTCAATATGTTCACAGACGCAAATACCTTCTTCGCAGTAGGCGCATAATTGAACCTTACGACCGCCCCGGAAGATAATATGAGGATCATCGGTGAGTAAGGGTTCATATTGTTGATGTTGCTGATTGAATTGCAGTTCTTTGAATTGACGCTTAACGCCACTAACTGCAGAGGCGGCGGCAGCATCCAATTCAAAAGCATCACTACGACGCATGCGATAGACACTGCACTTGCGTTCGAGAGGACCGGTGGGTGGCTGCATGTGTTCGTCGTCATCGCATGAATCAATGGCGGCGGTTAGGGGTTGTTTTTCCGCTGCAGCATCGGAAAGTTCATCGCGCGGTTTGGCCACATGACCGGGCGAAGCCATGGGCGTGGCCGGCGTCACTATAATAGAGTCGTGGCAAGGTAAAGCCATTGTTGTGCTGGCCTCCTCCTGTCCAGTCATCGTAGGTGGGGTGTCGCCTGTTAAGTGGTCGCCGGCGACGGCCACGCCCTCTGGCGACGTCGGTGGTGTGGCCTCGACTTGCGAAACCAGCGGCAGCGTAGCGGTGGCCGATTTCGGCAAGTGCGTATAATGGAAGCTGGTGCCACTGCTGCCCGAATGACGATGTACCAATCTAGGCGATACGCGTCCATGCTGATGATGATGCGTATGCTGGGCATCGGGCGTATAGGAGCCCATATGCTGATGGCCCTGTTGATGAGCATGACTATGGGCGTGATGACTATGACCCGGATGTCCCGTATAATGGCCATGGGCATGTGAATGCATTTGCATGTGCAGCACCGATTGTGTGTCGCCCTCATCGATTGGCAGTAGAAGCTTGGATTGAGCCGTATAACTGGCACTAAGCTTGCGTGCCTGAGCCTGCGGTGTACGTAAGTAGTTATTGGGTAATTGGTGGAATTGGCGTGAATGTCGTGTGGGCGTGGAAGCGCCATGTTCGGCTAGGACAATACCCGCTGCCTTCGGTGGATGTAGTTTCGCTTGAAGTTGTTGGGTTTTCTTTTGCTGGCGCTGACGTTGTCGGGCCTGACGTGAGGCCAACGAGGCACCGCCCGCTGCCGCATACATTGTGTTTGAGTTTG
Organism: Lucilia sericata; assembly: GCF_015586225.1. Lineage (NCBI taxonomy): Eukaryota > Metazoa > Arthropoda > Insecta > Diptera > Calliphoridae > Lucilia > Lucilia sericata. The sequence continues at coordinate 30,150 of NW_023994651.1, read as the reverse complement.
TTGTTTATTTATTTTTTTTTTTTGTTTTTTTTCTTTATAAATTTGTAGAGTGTGTGTGTGTAAAATATAAAGCTAACTTAAGTTTGAGTTACCCGGCTAAGTAGTTATAGTATTTGCTTTAAAAATAGTTACTTTAGCTATGTAAAAAATTTGTTGTTGTTTTTAAGGGGTTTCTTTGAGAGAAGTCTACAATATGTTAAAGCTTAGAGTAAGTTTTAAAACTTTCTCTAAAAGCTGGAAGTTACTAGGAGCAAGTGTTGGTTTGGTCTAGAGACAAGGGTGATAATAATTTTTTGATTTGTTTGAATTTGATTTTGTTTTAAGAGAAATTAGCAGACAGATGTAAAAAGTGAGAGAGAGAGAGAGAGAGTTATAGAGAGATAGGAAGTTTGGTCTTATATTTTAAAAGTAGGGAGTTCAGTTAAATGTTATTATTGTTGTAAAATGACATGTACAATTTTGTATGCCAAACACGGAATTTTTTGTTAATTTAAACAGATTTTAATATTTTGGATTTGAGTTTAATAAATCACAAATAAAAGAGTATAAAGTGCTGCTTACAAAAAAGAACTCTCTAAAAAGTTAAGAAGTGCATACTGAAAGGGAATTTTTTTGCTCTAAAAAGATCTCTAGTTTTTATATAATACAGCCAGTTGGTTTGTATGTTATTTTGGGGGGAATTTTAATGATTGTGGAATTTTTTTTTTAAATTCGGTATTTTACATATTATGATAAATAAGTTTTGGTAAAAAACTAACTAAAAAAAGACTACTTAAAATAATTAAAAAAATATTATAAAAAATGGATTTATTTCTTACTATATAATTTACCTAAAAATTTTTAACACGTTCACATTAACAAATATGCTAAATAACATTTAGATTTTATATATAATTTGATGTTTATATTAATTATATTTTGCAATTTTTGAAGAGAATAATAACGAACATTTAGAGTTATATTAAATATTTCGCATAATCTCGTTTTGGGTTTTGAATTAGTTCAATTTATTTTGATACTAAATTGATGATGATGCTAAGCTTTAGCTTGCTTAAGATATTATGTTTAAGGGAGAGTTAGCTAGAGAGTGAGTTAAAAGTGAGTTAAAGTAATAGCATATGATGGAAGACCTCTAAAGGACTGGTCACATGGTCTAAGGTTTTGTTTTAAAATTTTACAGCATAAGCTAAACAAACTATAAATGTTTAATTTAAAACACAAATTTAAATAGCTTAACTAACATTTAATAGAGTTGTTTAATTTTAAACTAATTTATTTAATTAACATTTATAATTCGTTTTAAAATTTAGTTATATTTTAAGTACTGCTTAGTTAAAGTTAATGTTGTATTATGACATATAAAATGTTATAATTTTTTCACTTTTTTTTTGTTTTTTTCTAAAACCAAAAGAAAACAAGTGAAGAAGAGATGTAGCAGGAGTGGGAGTAATAGATAAATGTTTATTAAATGGTTGGTTGATTTCTACGTTGTTAGCTGATGAGTTTTATATGACGTTGCTATTACATGTATCTTAAACATAAACAAATATCTATTAGTAACATGTTTTTTTTTTTTTCTTTTCTTTACTAAACTGCACTCTGTCTATTTGTACTAAAACTGTTATAGTTTTCGCCTTTAAACGAAAAAAAAAAAACTAAACTAAATTGTAATGTAATGAAAAAAATCTACCAGCACAACACAACTGTATATACTTTCTTGCCCCTCTATGTTAGTTTTTTTATTTTCTAGTTACAAATATATAAATCGATAGTTACATAATAATTCCTCTAAAATATCAACAACATTCGCATAAAAAAAAAAGAATTTTATACCCAGTATATAACAAGAAAATAAAAATAAACTCAAAATAAAGATTACATTTAATATTTGTCTCTTTTTTAAATTTCTTTAACTAAATAGTTGTTGTTGTTAGATTTTAGCATTTAATTAACAAACTGCTAAAAAAATTTTATAAATTAATCTTACAAACTAAACTAATTATGCTATAAAAAAGTGTTTTAGGTTTTATTTTTTTAGGTAAAAAGTTAAAAGCTGTAAAAAAGATTTATTTTCAAAATATGAGCAAATTACTTTTAATAAAAATTGCAAAGTTTTGTAAAGATCTAATATAATAATTAAAAATATAATAAAAAATGCACAAATAGGACAAGATTAAAAAAAAAACTCTCCATTCTCTCCATACGTGACAATTAATTTCGATAATTCAGAGACAAAATTTGAACTTTAACCACCACTAGTAGGACGATAATGGACCAAAAAGTTGTAATGTATATTTAAATTCTAAGACAATTTATTTAAAATGATAAACTACTGCAAAAACATGTTTAATTGTCGAATTTAAAAATAGTAGTAGAAATACTACTTTTTGACAAAAGTAAGGAAATTAATAAATTTTACAATTGATAATGATTTTTGGTAATAAAAGGTTTAAATCAGTGATATTTTTTCATTATATTTACTAATAAGTACTAAATTAGCTACTACTTTTTAGTAAAAAGTAGTAAATTATGAAAAATTTTTAATAGAATATATTTAAAATGAAAAAGTGTTAGTAAATATAACTTTAAATTTTATTTTTAAAATAGTAGTAAAAATACTACTTTTTGAAAAAAGTAGTATTTTTACTACATTTTAGTTTGATTATTATAATGATTATTGGTAATGCCAACTAAAACAAAATACATTTTTTCCATATATTTACCTAAAAGTACTAAATTAGCTATTTTTGTAAAAAGTAGTAAATTATGAAAATTTTTACTACTTTTTGAAAAAAGTAGTATTTTTACTACATTTTAGTTTGGATAATGATTATTGGTAATGCCAACTAAAACAAAATACATTTTTTTCCATATATTTACCTAAAAGTACTAAATTAGCTATTTTTGTAAAAAGTAGTAAATTATGAATATTTTTGTATATAATTTATTTAAAATGAAAAGTTGTTAGTAAATATAACTTTAAATTTTGTTTTCAAAATAGTAGTAGAAATACTACTTTTTGAAAAAAAATATCGAATTATATACATTTTAGTTGGCCAACTAAAACAAAATACAATTTTTTTTCTATATATTTACCTAATAGTAGTAAATTAGCTACTACTTTTTACTACAAAGTAGTAAATTGTAGAACATTTTTTAAACAAATTATTTAAAATGGAAAAGTGTTACTGAATGTAACTTAAGTTTTTATTTTTAAAATATTAGTAGAAATACTACTTTTTGAAAAAAGTAATTCCATACATACATTTTAATTTGGATAATGATTTTTGGTAATAAAAACATAAAGAAAATTTATTTTTTCTATATAATTATAAAAATTAGTACCTTTTTTCATCGAAAAGTACACACATTTTAGTTTGGATAATGATTTTTGGTAATTCAGACTTTAAAGAAATCGTATTTTTTCTATATATGTATGTATGTATACCGAAAAGTACTAAATTATCAACTACTTTTTGGTAAAAAGTAGTAAATTATGAGAAATTTCGTATACAATTTATTTAAAATTAAAAAGTGTTATCAAATATAACTTTAAATTTTATTTTTAAAATAGTAGTAGAAATACTACTTTTTGAAAAAAGTATGAAATTATATGCTTTTTAGTTTGGATAACGATTTTTGTTAATACAAACTTTAAAGAAAGCGTATTTTTGTATATAATTATTTAAAATGAAAAATTGTTAGTAAATATTATATTAAATTTTATTTTTAAAATAGTAGTAGAATTAGTAGTAAATTGGGAAATTTATTACTTTTTCGTGTAGAATATGGTTTCTAATAATCTAAACAATGATTAACCCCCAATTTCATCACCTCAAGTTATCGTTTAAATGGTAGTTATTCGTCCAGTTAAGACAATTTTTGTATGAGAACTGTTAATATATCTTTAAAATGAAATAGTAGTAGAAAAACTACTTTTTGCTAAATTGTGGAATTTTATCAGAAATTGAATCCTTGACTAAAAGGCTTTCAATTGAATTTTTAAATAAATTGTCAATAAAAATGCTGATGAAGCTTAAACCTATTTAAATATGTATGTGACAACAACAAAACTGACAATTTACAATTCCAACTGATGTTCACATTTTATTACATTTACAGTTAAATTAAATAATAATATTACATTTAATTTAAACAAGCTGTTATTATTACTATTCTAACAAAGATTATACTACACTTCAACTAAAATTGTTGTTAAATTAAAAATAAAATTTATGATTACACTGCCAATGTACATACATGACAAATTAATAAAATATTCAAGCACTCAAAAAAAAATGCCCCTGACAAGTTTTCAAATTACAATTTGGCCATTTACAGATTATAAAATTGTAGTTGTTTTTGTATTGGGTTTGAAATAAATTTGTTATGATTTCTAATAAATATTACTACTTGTGCACTTAATTTGTCAAAAAAAAAAAAAATCCTCCAGGGTTGAACCTAGTAGTAAAATTTATACAAAACAAAGTTCAATTTGCAAATTTATACAATTGTTTGAGGCTAAAAGTAAAAGCTTGTTGTTGTTCTACATATTTTACAACAAAAAAGCATTTTAATGTCATTTACTTACACACACAATGTTTGTTCAAAGATAAATAAATAAATATTTAAAATAATGGAACACATGTACATATATTTTAGTTACATGTAATGTAAATACACACATACATACATATGTATGTACATATGCATGTATGTTTTATATATGCTATAAAATCATAGTTTGTAGTTATAGTTGTTGTCATATATACCAGCCATTCATTGTTTGGTTTCCATTTAATCTGTCTAAAACTTTGTTTTTTATAAATTATGCACTGTCACTCTCTTTGTGCCTCAATTATAATAAAGAGCAGAAGAAAACACTCAAATGACAGAAAAAAACCCCCCATAAAGTCACCAAAGGGGTAGGATCCACAAAACCCGTTGTAGGTGAGTAAACAATGAACAGATTTTTAATTATTCTCCTTATGTGGAAGAAATAATAATAATAATACTCGTTTATATAAACTAACACAACTATAATGGGCTGCTAGTATTATGACGTTTGAGATAAGGTTTGTAACCCAAAAAATTCTTTAAACATTTTTACAAAAGTTCTAAGTTATCTACTACATTTTGATAAAAAGTATTAAATTTTTTTAAATAATTGTGTCAAATTTCTTTGAAATCAAAAAATTATAGCAAAATTAAGTTCATTTTGCTATTTCAAATTAGTAGTAGAAATACTACTTTTTTGCAAAAAGTAGAAAAATAATAAATTTTATTATTGATAATGATTTTTGTTAATTCAAACTTTAAAGAAATGGCATTTTTACTACATTTTTATAAAAAAGTACTAAATTAGCTACTACATTTTTGTGAAAAAGTAGTAAATTATGAAAAACTGTTCATACAATTTACTTAAAATGAAAAGTGTTACTGAATTTAACTTGAGTTTTTATTTTCAAAATAGTAGTAGAAATACTACTTTTTGTTAAATTAAGGAATTTAATACTTTTTCGTGTACAATACGTTTTCCTATAACTTAAAAATTGATTAAATGTTACTTTTTAATACATATTTTGCAAAAAAGTAGTAGATAGCTACTATTTTTTTGCAAAATGTAGTAAATTATTTTTAATTTTTAATACAATTAATTTAAAATGAGTAGAATACTTGATAATCTTGTTTATAGTGTGTTTTGAAAATAGTAGTAGAAATACTACTTTTTTGAAAAAGTAGAAAAATACAAAATTTTATTATTGATTATGATTTTTGTAATTCAAACATTAAGGAAATGGTATTTTTTATATATTTTTATAAAAAGTACTATATTAACTACTACTTTTTTCGTAAAATGTAGTTAATTATGAAAATTTGTTATAAAATGTATTTGAAATGAAAGAGTTTTTCCAAATATAGCCTTAGTTTTTCTTTTTAAAATAGTAGTAAATATACTACTTTTTTGCTAAACTATGAAATTTATTACTTTTTTCTTGTAGAATATGATTTCCCATCATTTAAACAATATTTAAGTATTACTATTAATGAAAATTTTTTAAATTGTAGTAGATAGTTACACTACTTTTTTGTAAAAAGTAGTAAATTCATTTCAATCTTTAATTCAATTAATTAAAAATGAAAATAATACTTGCGAATAATGTTTATATTTTGATTTAAAAATAGTAGTAGAAATACTACTTTTTGCAAAAAAGCAGGGAAATTCAAAATTTTTCAACTTTAATGAAATAATTTTTTATATAGTATTTCTAAAAAAAGTACTAAATTAGCTACTTTTTTTTGTAAAAAGTACTAAATTAGCTAATTTTTTTTGTAAAAATTAGTAAATTATGAAAATTTGTTTACAGAAATTATTTAACATGAAAACGTGTTACTAAATATAACTATAGTTTTTGTTTTGAAGATAGTTAGTTAGTTAGTTAGTTTGAAAGGAGGATGTATATACATCAAATCCGAAGAAATACACCTAGGCCTCTATCGGGCCTGTTGTGCGCTCCTTAACCAGTGCCTCAGGTGGGAATCGAACCCAGCACCTCCGGTCTACCAGACTAGAACACTAACCACTAACCTACCGGAGGACAGATAGTAGTAGAAATACCTTTTTTAGGTTTTCGTATAGAATATGACATTTGACATTATACAGGGGAATAAACCTTAAAATGTTCTCAATCATTGTCTTCCTGAAAATCACTTAACAGCTAATGTAAGGCTTTATATGTTTGGTCATCTCCAGCTTACTTTCTATATAAAAATATACTCATATATGGTATAATTGTACAAAGTACACACTTATTTACATTCATATACTATACAATAATACAAACATATGTATTAACTCATATGTTTGCTCGTAAATAATATAAAAGTCCACAAAAATGCAAATGAACAAGACCCTTTAGAAGTGGAGAGTGGTAAATAAACATTTTAGCCTACGCAAACAAAAACGCTGTAGAAAGGAGAAAACAACTAAGACAACTAAAAGCACCCACTTCACTTTTAGACCTTAATATTTTCACTTTCTGTGTTATTTTTTTTTAATATTTTGGTGCCAAAGTCATAAAGCTTTAAGCTGATGATGGAAATACTCATAAAATATGAATCCAAAAACCTGTAGTATAAAGTCTTAGGCCAGCAACAGCAAGACATTACAGTGCGTTTGTGTGACAAACAGTAGCGTGCAACAAATTAGCAAATTATGGGTTGTAAATGTTAAAATAAATATTTACTCTTGTTACGGAGATTTCTATGAAAAATAAAATTGCATGTTCTGGTAACTTTATCTAAAAAAAAAGAGTTATCGATTTTTTTAATCTAACAAATGGAGTATTTAAATATAGAGAGATACATATAGAAATTTTTGCACAATGGGGTAATACTTATAAAAAATTCAAAACGTCTGTATTCTGGGCTATATCCTAGTCTATTATCTGACTAAAGTCTAGTCTTTAGTCCAGTCTTTAGTCTAGTCTGTAGTCTAGTCTGTAGTCTAGTCTATAGTCTAGTCTATAGTCTAGTCTATAGTCTAGTCTATAGTCTAGTCTATAGTCTAGTCTGTAGTCTAGTCTATAGTCTAGTCTATAGTCTAGTCTATAGTCTAGTCTATAGTCTAGTCTATAGTCTAGTCTATAGTCTAGTCTATAGTCTAGTCTATAGTCTAGTCTATAGTCTAGTCTAGTCTAGTCTATAGTCTAGTCTATAGTCTAGTCTATAGTCTAGTCTATAGTCTAGTCTATAGTCTAGTCTATAGTCTAGTCTATAGTCTAGTCTATAGTCTAGTCTATAGTCTAGTCTATAGTCTAGTCTATAGTCTAGTCTATAGTCTAGTCTATAGTCTAGTCTATAGTCTAGTCTATAGTCTAGTCTATAGTCTAGTCTATAGTCTAGTCTATAGTCTAGTCTATAGTCTAGTCTATAGTCTAGTCTATAGTCTAGTCTATAGTCTAGTCTATAGTCTAGTCTATAGTCTAGTCTATAGTCTAGTCTATAGTCTAGTCTATAGTCTAGTCTATAGTCTAGTCTATAGTCTAGTCTATAGTCTAGTCTATAGTCTAGTCTATAGTCTAGTCTATAGTCTAGTCTATAGTCTAGTCTATAGTCTAGTCTATAGTCTAGTCTATAGTCTAGTCTATAGTCTAGTCTATAGTCTAGTCTATAGTCTAGTCTATAGTCTAGTCTATAGTCTAGTCTATAGTCTAGTCTATAGTCTAGTCTATAGTCTAGTCTATAGTCTAGTCTTAGTCTAGTCTATAGTCTAGTCTATAGTCTAGTCTATAGTCTAGTCTATAGTCTAGTCTATAGTCTAGTCTATAGTCTAGTCTATAGTCTAGTCTATAGTCTAGTCTATAATCTGGTCTATAGTCTAGGCTATAGGACAGGCTATAGGACAGGCTATAGTATAGTCAAGAGGCTAATCTATAGTCTGGCCCCTAAAAGGTTCCTTTCAACATTTGTTTAAAGTTCACAATCGACATGTAGTTTTTTTCTTGATTTTATCTTTATAATGAAATTACTTCATAAATATGAAAAGAATTATCATATATTCATAAACAATTTATTTAAATTATCACAACACTATAAAATAAAATTAGTTTTATGTAAAAAAAATTAAATAAAATCTTAAATTTGATTACAGAAAAAAATGAAAAAAATGTTAAATTTTTTCAACAACATACTATTTGCAACAAAATCCCTATAATTTAAATATTTTTGACCTTTTTTCACTAATGTATACAATGCCTCCTCCACAATTTACTAATTTTGTATAACGGTGACACGCAACTGTAAACTTGTGTATACAGTTTTAATATTTCAAAGTATTTTTTTATACATATAGAAATTTTTGCACAATGGGGTAATACTTATAAAAAAATTCAAAACGTCTGTATTCTGGGCTATATCCTAGTCTATTATCTGACTAAAGTCTAGTCTTTAGTCCAGTCTTTAGTCTAGTCTGTAGTCTAGTCTATAGTCTAGTCTATAGTCTAGTCTATAGTCTAGTCTATAGTCTAGTCTATAGTCTAGTCTGTAGTAGTCTAGTAGTCTATAGTCTAGTCTATAGTCTAGTCTATAGTCTAGTCTATAGTCTAGTCTATAGTCTAGTCTATAGTCTAGTCTATAGTCTAATAGTCTAGTCTATAGTCTAGTCTATAGTCTAGTCTATAGTCTAGTCTATAGTCTAGTCTATAGTCTAGTCTATAGTCTAGTCTATAGTCTAGTCTATAGTCTAGTCTATAGTCTAGTCTATAGTCTAGTCTATAGTCTAGTCTATAGTCTAGTCTATAGTCTAGTCTATAGTCTAGTCTATAGTCTAGTCTATAGTCTAGTCTATAGTCTAGTCTATAGTCTAGTCATAGTCTAGTCTATAGTCTAGTCTATAGTCCTAGTCTATAGTCTAGTCTATAGTCTAGTCTATAGTCCTAGTCTATAGTCTAGTCTAGTCTAGTCATAGTCTAGTCTATAGTCTAGTCTATAGTCTAGTCTATAGTCTAGTCCTATAGTCTAGTCTATTAGTCCTAGTCTATTAGTCTAGTCTTAGTAGTCTAGTCTATAGTCTAGTCTATAGTCTAGTCTATAGTCTAGTCTAGTCTATAGTCTAGTCTATAGTCTAGTCTATAGTCTAGTTATAGTCTAGTCTATAGTCTAGTCTATAGTCTAGTCTATAGTCTAGTCTATAGTCTAGTCTATAGTCTAGTCTATAGTCTAGTCTATAGTCTAGTCTATAGTCTAGTCTATAGTCTAGTCTATAGTCTAGTCTATAGTCTAGTCTATAGTCTAGTCTATAGTCTAGTCTATAGTCTAGTCTATAGTCTAGTCTATAGTCTAGTCTATAGTCTAGTCTATAGTCTAGTCTATAGTCTAGTCTATAGTCTAGTCTATAGTCTAGTCTATAGTCTAGTCTATAGTCTAGTCTATAGTCTAGTCTATAGTCTAGTCTATAGTCTAGTCTATAGTCTAGTCTATAATCTGGTCTATAGTCTAGGCTATAGGACAGGCTATAGGACAGGCTATAGTATAGTCAAGAGGCTAATCTATAGTCTGGCCCCTAAAAGGTTCCTTTCAACATTTGTTTAAAGTTCACAATCGACATGTAGTTTTTTTCTTGATTTTATCTTTATAATGAAATTACTTCATAAATATGAAAAGAATTATCATATATTCATAAACAATTTATTTAAATTATCACAACACTATAAAATAAAATTAGTTTTATGTAAAAAAAATTAAATAAAATCTTAAATTTGATTACAGAAAAAAATGAAAAAAATGTTAAATTTTTTCAACAACATACTATTTGCAACAAAATCCCTATAATTTAAATATTTTTGACCTTTTTCACTAATGTATACAATGCCTCCTCCACAATTTACTAATTTTGTATAACGGTGACACGCAACTGTAAACTTGTGTATACAGTTTTGTTACAAGAATAAATTAAAAAATATATGAATAATATTTCAAAGTATTTTTTTATACTTTTTAGCTAGCTTAGTAATTGAAAAAGGACCTAAACTATGTTTGCAAGTAATAAAATTGAAATTTATTATAAGAGCTAAGAATTTTGCAAAAAAAAGGTTTATGTTGTAGTTATGTAAACAAATTAAATAAAAAGATTTAAGTATTAATTAAAAAGTTGTTGACTACAGGATAATGTTTTGTAGACATGTTAATGTTCAAAACATTTTATAAGAAGATCACTAATGGGAATTAAGTTGAAACATTTTTCCTTATACATAATATACCAAAACATACAGTTGTATTCAGTTCTAGTTCAGTTTTAGTTCAGTTCTAGTTCAGTTCTAGTTCAGTTCTAGTTCAGTTCTAGTTCTATTTCAGTTCTAGTTCTATTTCAGTTCTAGTTCAGTTCTAGTTCAGTTCTAGTTCAGTTCTAGTTCAGTTCTAGTTCAGTTCTAGTTCAGTTCTAGTTCAGTTCTAGTTCAGTTCTAGTTCAGTTCTAGTTCAGTTCTAGTTCAGTTCTAGTTCAGTTCTAGTTCAGTTCTAGTTCAGTTCTAGTTCAGTTCTAGTTCAGTTCTAGTTCAGTTCTAGTTCAGTTCTAGTTCAGTTCTAGTTCAGTTCTAGTTCAGTTCTAGTTCAGTTCTAGTTCAGTTCTAGTTCAGTTCTAGTTCAGTTTCTAGTTCAGTTCTAGTTCAGTTCTAGTTCAGTTCTAGTTCAGTTCTAGTTCAGTTCTAGTTCAGTTCTAGTTCAGTTCTAGTTCAGTTCTAGTTCAGTTCTAGTTCAGTTCTAGTTCAGTTCTAGTTCAGTTCTAGTTCAGTTCTAGTTCAGTTCTAGTTCAGTTCTAGTTCAGTTCTAGTTCAGTTCTAGTTCAGTTCTACTTCAGTTCTAGTTCAGTTCTAGTTCAGTTCTAGTTCTAGTTCAGATCTACTTCTAGTTCAGTTCTAGTTCAGTTCTAGTTCAGTTCTAGTTCAGTTCTTGTTCAGTTCTAGTTCAGTTCTACTTCTAGTTCAGTTCTAGTTCAGTTCAAGTTCAGTTCTAATTCAGTTCTAATTCAGTTCTAATTCAGTTCTAGTTCAGTTTGAGTTAATTTCTAGCTTTACGTTGAAGATGAAATTTAAAGAAATATTTTTTTTAATTATTTTGTTTCACTTTGTATCGCTATCAGCCTACAGGACGTATACGTGCGAAAATTCACAATTTATCACTCATACCACCCGTAGTTTCTAAATATGTAGTAATTTTGTATGATTTCTACGAATAATAAAGAAAATTTAGCAGTTTTTTTAAATAACTATTTTAAACTTTAACCTACAAACTTTAAACCTCGAATTAAATCTTTAGATTTTCTAAACAAAAGAAACAATGAAATGTTTCTTTATTTATTTATTTTTTAATTTTTTTTTATTTTTCATTGTATGGGAAAATGAAAAGAAAATAAAGCAGCAGCATTAAGCCAATTTTTATTTTGTACATTACCCTCAATAACATGTACTTACACAATTTAAACATATTCATTTACTTCAAGAAAGTGTTAACTCAAAATAAAGATGATTCGTAAAATATGTCCTTTATCTTAAGATAAAAATAATTCCTTCTGCCAATATTAATAACAACGTTTACTTAGACACAACGACAAATGGACAATGTAAAGGCTACGAAATAAAATACCTATTTTGAGTTAGGACACTCTTAAATAATATGTGTTTTTTGTATGTTTATTTGTATTGCAAGTGCGTGTAAATGTTAATCTGTAAATTTGTATGTGTGCATTGAGTTGGCCCAAATACTGGTGCTTTGACTTGGTAATTTAATTAATTATTTTGCGTATAAACATTTGAACACAAACAAACAACAACAACGGTTTACTACCTCGACATGGCACAAATTGCCATGATTTTTAAATTGAGCTTGTTTAAATTCTATACAAAAAAACCAAACAAAAAAATTAAAAATAAAACAGAAAATGACTTGTACTTGTCGTACATGGAATTTCGTGCACATCTAAACAAGAAATTCGAGAAAAATTTTTATGTCCTCAATTGAAATAGACGTGAGTATGTGGTACGTGTAGAGGAATATAGATTTAAAATTATATTGAAACATGTTTGTTTGTTTGTACAATATATAAAATACCACATACAAACCTACAATCCTACAGCCTGGGTTTTATATTGTAGGTTAAATTAAATGATCTGATCTGTGCTACCAACTACCAGCTTAAATGTTTATAAATAAAAAAATAACACATTTTTACTGAAATCTAAAGTACTCGTTAAACTTGGGGTTTCTTTCCGTTTTTATTATTATTTTATATTTCTTGTTGAATTTTTTATTTTAATACGAAACGATATTTGCTACAAAATATATTCTTTTTCTGCTCCTCACTTCTCACATATTACAAATACGAATATATTTGAGTGAGTGTTAAAAGTATGTGTATGTAAGTATTAAAATAATAATCATCGTTGTTGGTAAATATGTATGTATATATTTTTGTAAATTCATCTTGTGCTATGTAGTTTTTCTTGCCTACTTGCTGCAGCATGCAGTTGCATGTTCAGGCAACACACACTCATACATGTATTATTCTATATGCTTTTATATGCAAACAGAGCACGTTTCAGAACATGCTTCATTGGCTGCTTTTGGGGTTTTTTAAATATTTATGACCGTTTTACCAGAATTTCCTAACACCAACAGAGAGTGAGAAGTGTACATCTACACACTTACACACAATATGTTTATACAATCTTTCATATAAACAGTTATTTTTGGACTCTTCTCTGGTTGTTTTCTATTTTTGCCGCAAATATACAGTTTGGTTAAGAATTATAGCAAATTTTTGAAATTGGACATACTATTGTGTGATATATAAATAGAACTAGAATTGCACTGAATTAAAACTGAACTAGAAATGAACTAGAACTGAACCAGAACTGAACTAGACTGAACTAGAACTGAACTAGAACTGACTAGAACTGAACTAACTGAACTAGACTGAACTAGAACTGAACTAGAACTGAACTAGAACTGAACTAGAACTGAACTAGAACTGAACTAGAACTGAACTAGAACTGAACTAGAACTGAACTAGAACTGAACTAGAACTGAACTAGAACTGAACTAGAACTGAACTAGACTGAACTAGAACTGAACTAGAACTGAACTAGAACTGAACTAGAACTGAACTAGAACTGAACTAGAACTGAACTAGAACTGAACTAGAACTGAACTAGAACTGAACTAGAACTGAACTAGAACTGAACTAGAACTGAACTAGAACTGAACTAGAACTGAACTAGAACTGAACTAGAACTGAACTAGAACTGAACTAGAACTGAACTAGAACTGAACTAGAACTGAACTAGAACTGAACTAGAACTGAACTAGAACTGAACTAGAACTGAACTAGAACTGAACTAGAACTGAACTAGAACTGAACTAGAACTGAACTAGAACTGAACTAGAACTGACTAGAACTGAACTAGAACTGAACTAGAACTGAACTAGAACTGAACTAGAACTGAACTAGAAGTAGAACTAGAACTGAACTAGAACTGAACTAGAACTGAACTAGAACTGAACTAGAACTGAACTAGAACTGAACTAGAACTGAACTAGAACTGAACTAGAACTGAACTAGAACTGAACTAGAACTGAACTAGAACTGAACTAGAACTGAACTAGAACTGAACTAGAACTGAACTAGAACTGAACTAGAACTGAACTAGAACTGAACTGAACGAACTAGAACTGAACTAGAACTGAACTAGAACTGAACTAGAAACTGAACTAGAACTGAACTAGAACTGAACTAGAACTGAACTAGAACTGAACTAGAACTGAACTAGAACTGAACTAGAACTGAACTAGAACTGAACTAGAACTGAACTAGAACTGAACTAGAACTGAACTAGAACTGAACTAGAACTGAACTAGAACCTGAACTAGAACTGAACTAGAACTGAACTAGAACTGAACTAGAACTGAACTAGAACTGAACTAGAACTGAACTAGAACTGAACTAGAACTGAACTAGAACTGAACTAGAAACTGAACTAGAACTGAACTAGAACTGAACTAGAACTGAACTAGAACTGAACTAGAACTGAACTAGAACTGAACTAGAACTGAACTAGAACTGAACTGAACTAGAACTGAACTAGAACTAGAACTTACTAGAACTGAACTAGAACTGAACTAGAACTGAACTAGAACTGAACTAGAACTGAACTAGAACTGAACTAGAACTGAACTAGAACTGACTAGAACTGAACTAGAACTGAACTAGAACTGAAACTAGAACTGAACTAGAACTGAACTAGAAACTGAACTAGAAACTGAACTAGAACTGAACTAGAACTGACCTAGAACGACTAGAACTGAACTAGAACTGAAACTAGAACTGAACTAGAACTGAACTAGAACTGAACTAGAACTGAACTAGAACTGAACTAGAACTGAACTAGAACTGAACTAGAACTGAACTAGAACTGAACTAGAACTGAACTAGAACTGAACTAGAACTGAACTAGAACTGAACTAGAACTGAACTAGAACTGAACTAGAACTGAACTAGAACTGAACTAGGAACTGAACTAGAACTGAACTAGAACTGAACTAGAACTGAACTAGAAACTGAACTAGAACTGAACTAGAACTGAACTAGAACTGAACTAGAACTGAACTAGAACTGAACTAGAACTGAACTAGAACTGAACTAGAACTGAACTAGAACTGAACTAGAACTGAACTAGAACTGAACTAGAACTGAACTAGAACTGAACTAGAACTGAACTAGAACTGAACTAGAACTGAACTAGAACTGAACTAGAACTGAACTAGAACTGAACTAGAACTGAACTAGAACTGAACTAGAATGAACTAGAACTGAACTAGAACTGAACTAGAACTGAACTAGAACTGAACTAGAACTGAACTAGAACTGAACTAGAACTGAACTAGAACTGAACTAGAACTGAACTAGAACTGAACTAGAACTGAACTAGAACTGAACTAGAACTGAACTAGAACTGAACTAGAACTGAACTAGAACTGAACTAGAACTGAACTAGAACTGAACTAGAACTGAACTAGAACTGAACTAGAACTGAACTAGAACTGAACTAGAACTGAACTAGAACTGAACTAGAACTGAACTAGAACTGAACTAGAACTGAACTAGACTGAACTAGAACTGAACTGAACTTGAACTGAACTTGAACTGAACTTGAACTGAACTTGAACTGAACTTGAACTGAACTTGAACTGAACTTGAACTGAACTTGAACTGAACTTGAACTGAACTTGAACTGAACTTGAACTGAACTTGAACTGAACTTGAACTGAACTTGAACTGAACTTGAACTGAACTTGAACTGAACTTGAACTGAACTTGAACTGAACTTGAACTGAACTTGAACTGAACTTGAACTGAACTTGAACTGAACTTGAACTGAACTTGAACTGAACTTGAACTGAACTTGAACTGAACTTGAACTGAACTTGAACTGAACTTGAACTGAACTAGAACTGAACCAGATCAGAATGCTTTTATTTTTATCTTCACTGTATTTGCATTTATACTATACTACACTCCAGTTACTAGAGTGTAAAATAACTGGCATTTAAGCAGGGTTATGAAAAGCTAAATATATATTAAATTTGTTAGATATTAAATGTGTTTGTTTGCGTCTGTTTGCTCGAGTGTTTGTAAGCGGTTATAGTTTTAATATATTTCAAAATCTATTTACTTGACTCGCATTTAGCATTGTTGCAAAATAATAGAAGATGAAAAAAATTGAAAAACAGAAAAAATACAAACATGAACAACATCTGGTTATTCAAAAATCTAACCAAAATTATACAACAGCCTTGACCGTATCTAAATACAATTTTAGATTAAAATAGATGAGGAATGTATTTACCAAAGTATGAACAGAGAAACACACACAAACAAGCAAGCCGAAATTAAACTAAAATTACAGCAAAAAAGGCTGTAAATTAAAAAATTTTAACGAAAAAAGACAAAAAGATTAAAAAAGATAGAAATTATGATTATACAAGATAATAAGGCTTAAGTTTAGATCAAATATTTACAAGTACTTTTGGGTTAAAATGCTTTTTAAAAGGCATTGAATTTTTAAATTGTTTTATTAACAAAGGCCGGAAACTGGAAGCCAACACAAGTAGGCATTATTATTGTAGTAATCAATAAAATCCTTCGTACATAAATATTTGTATACATGTAAGGATGTTAATTTACACTAATACCTACTAAAAGAAAACATGCATTTGTAATTTGCTTTAATATTTGCACATAAAAAGGTAATCACATTGTTGTTGTTATTTGTAGCTTTTACCATATGACTCTCAATTCAAATTAAAGCAAGGAATTAAAGTAAACACTAAACTTTTGTTGCTATTGTTGTTATTTTTTCATTATTTTCCTAATACTCAAACTTATATTATATTTATACTCTTTCGCCAACATACATACATCTCTCATTAAATGTAACATGTGTGTATGTATGAGAAAGTGTGTTTTTACATGTTTGAGTAGTTCATCAATCACAATTATTGTAGTTTTTTTTGTGTTGTTGTTATTGCTGTTGTTATTGTTATTGTTATGGTTATTGTTATTAGCTTGTAGTAGTAGTAGTTTGCTCATGCAATTTGTTGTTCTTTTTATATGTGAATATTATTTTTGTTGTCATTGCATGTAATTTTTATTGTTATTGTTTTGAGAACAGTTAATCTTGTTGTTGTTTCTGTTATTGTTTTACATACATACATGTTTTTAACATTACGCTGATTTATTTGATTTCTTGTGAATGTTGCCATTCATCTACAAAAACAACACACATTCGTTCACTCACATTCAAGGCTATATGGAGACAATTAACAATAAAATTTTCATACATTTGTAGGTTTTGTAAATACATACATACATATTCTGAAATGTAATGTATTTTATTAAGAGGGTAAACGAAAAACTTATTTCGAATATAATTTCTAAACGGTCAGTTTAACGTGGTTCGTATTATAGAGGACGTGCTGATAAGATTATGTTTCTAGAAGAACTAGAAGTTCAGTTCTAGTTCTAGTTCAGTTCTAGCTCAGTTCTAGTTCAGTTCTAGTTCAGACATTTAAATTGATTAAAGGGTACCAGATTTCTCTAGTTCTCTTCTTGTTCTTTTTTGTGATAAAGTAGTTTGTGGTAAGGCAGATTGATTTCATAAAACTGTAGAATTAGAAGGAAGTTTCAAAACTTCACTTAACTTTTAAGACAATTAATTGAAATTTGTAATATGATCTTAATTTTCAACCCGTAAAGATCAGGTTTCCGTCAATAAATTGCTTAAATATATTTAAATAAAGATTTGTTATAAAAACTCAATAACATTTTAAATATTTTCATATGTTCATTCATGCTTAACTTTAATATCTGGAAATTCTAACGCCTTAAACTTTTCAAACAACCCTCCTTTAGTAAATATGTAATATATCCAAACGATTTTCGCAAAAAATATATATAAATTCATATGCAGGTGTAGAAAAAAAGAGAACAATAAATCGTTGTAGGTAGTAAAGAATATAATCAAAGTACAAAAGAAAACTAATGAACTATAAATAATGTGTAAAAGGAAAACATTAAGGTTTGCATACTTATTTTATTAATATAAAATATTCATGATTATTATACGTTAAAATTAATTTGCTATTTCACTGTTTATTTTTGCTAAAATATTTTATTACTTTATAGACACATTTTGAAAACATATAACCAATAAAATTTATTTTAAATATGTAGTGTTTTTAACATGATTGGTGGTAAAACATTTGCACCTTTTCATTTTTTTTATTATTTTTTGTATTTCTTAAAGTGATGTGACCATTAAAAGGGTGTGATTTTATTTACATTTTGATTTATATTATATGCAGCTGGTTTTAGTATAATTATAGTTATTTTTTCTTTATAGGTTTTTTTTATTATGATTATTATTATAAATTTCCTTAGAGCAATTATTATAGAAATAAGAAATTTAATTAATAATTTAACACACAGGCAAAAGCATTTTCTTTTCTCAAATCTCCTTGAAAATAATATATCACACACGGCGTATAAGTGATTTATTTAACACTGACATTGTTTAACACTCATACGTCTAAGTGGCAGTAAAAATTTATAAAATGAACAGAAACAGCAACACAAACTAGGGGACTATAATTGTAACAGGCCAAAGAATATTTATTTTATTTGCCTTAAATTGCACTTTTTATATATTTTTCTTGACAATTTTTTTCTTTTGTTACACTAACACACACAAATAGTTGTTATATACAACAACAATTTTACATTATTTAATTACATATATGCATGTAATTTTCTTTCACTTTTGTTTTAAATAGGCTTTAAGTAAAAACTTCAATTTGTAAAAAAAAAAATATTTTGAAAAAATTAAAAAAATATATAAATTTTATTTCCAGCTTACAACACAACGACGACAAGCACGAACAACAAAAACACGACTGACTGGCCAAATGTGGAAACGATTTTAACATTTTGTCCTGCTTTTTAGATTTCAACTACAACAGCAACAAAGACAACAACAAAAAACCTTGCTGCCAACATACTTGTACCTTTTTTTTTCATTATAATTCTTCTTCTCTCAGCAAAAATAAGAAAAACCAGCAAAAATACACACTCAAACATATTAGCACATATTGCTTACAATAACAACAACAATAATAATAATAAAAACAACCTACAACCAACTAAAGTATACAATGTACATGGACGTTCTGGGACATGTCGTGTTTCCGTGTGCCGAAGTGTAAAAAATCCTACAACAACAACAACAACAAAAAACAGCAAGCAAAATAATACTAAAAAAGAATTGCAGTAAAAACGGCACAAAATAAAAATGGCACGCTATACCTTTTTAGTCCTATTACAACATTCATATAAACAGCAGTAGCAGCACCATTTAGCTGCTGTTATTGTTGTAGTTGTTGCTACTGTTTTAGTAATTTTACTTTTCTCTCTATGTTTTCTTTTCTTCGTTTTCCCATGTTTCATGTGTTTTTCTCACATTTTAGTACCGAATAACGTGTGTAATGTGAAAATAAACAATAACACTTTGCTAGAGTGTGGGTGAGAATTTATGAGCAGGACGTGGACTCTCTTTGATTTTTCAGAGATTGCTAATTCTCACGCAAATTTATATTAATACAGGACTAAAACTATTCTGGTTTATTTCATATAGAATTCGTGACATCGAAGACAGAGTTGGCAAAGGATTAAGTGTTTTAAATTTTAATGAGAGTTTTTTAAAAAAATAAGTTTCGATTTTTTTAACCTAAATTGCATTTTCATTTAAAAATGAAAATTTTCACCGAAAAGTGCATTTTCATAGGAAAAGCATTTTTTCTTCATAGTTTACCAAAAATTAAATTTTTCACCCAAAATTTAATTTTCCCTTAAAATTGCATTCTATAGTGCACTTTTACTAAAAAGTGCAAAGTAAAAATTTTACATTTTTACCAAAAAAAAAAAAAATTGCTAACTAGAGCATTTTGACTAAAAAGTACACTTCGACTAAAAAGTGCATTTTTTATTAAAAATTGCATTTTACTAAAAACACATTTTAACTAAAAAGTGCACTTTCACTAAAAGTGCAAATTCAAAATTACATATCTTTTAAATAATTTTTTACAAAAAATTTTATATTTTTTTACTAAAAATTGCACTTTCAACAAAACTTACTTTTCTCGCCGAAGTTTCAATTGAATTTTTAACAGGAAATTACATTTTTTTTTCACTAAAAAACTTTTGACCAAAAATGTAATTTCTTACAGAAAGACCAATTTATTAGTAAAAATTTAATTTTTCACAAAAAATTCAATTTAAAATTTTCAAAAATGTTTTATTTTTGTTCAATATTTTATTATTTAATAATCATTTTATATTACGAATAAATTTCTAACTAAATTTTGTTTTCTTAAAGATTTTCTCTCACCATTCTTTCTCTTTTTTAAACTCTTCCCTATATTTTCTACCGTGTACTGTAATGACTAAAAATAATTGCTAAATATTAGTAACGAAATATTTTCTTTTAACTCTCCTTAAAAGCTTTTGTCCTTTTAAATACATCTAAACTTGTTCGCAAAATAAAAAAGCTTTTTCTGTTAACACATGTTGTAATGTTAGTTGAATAACAAGCTTTTTAGCAACATATGTTTTTGATTATTGGTTACATATGGCAAACAGTTGCTAAATTAAGCACTGAAAAAGCTGTTTCTTTTGTAATGTAAATACATAGCTGTTAGTTTAAAATTTAAATAAATGCTTTTAAAGTTTTAATTAGGATGGAAATCTGTTGCATGTTTTATCACTAAGGAAAAAATGTTTCGGAAAGGAAAGCCTTTTATGAAACAAAAGAAAAAGGGACACGTTTTGTTATAATAAGCGAAAACGTAACAGTAATAGTCCAAAGTCTAGTCTATAATCATGTATATAGTTTAGTCTATAGTCTAGTCTATAGTCCAGTCTATAGTCTAGTCTATAGTCTAGTCTATAGTCTAGTCTATAGTCTAATCTAATGTCTAGTCTATAGTCTAGTCTATAGTCTAGTCTATAGTCTAGTCTATAGTCTAGTCTATAGTCTAGTCTATACTATAGTCTAGTCTATAGTCTAGTCTATAGTCTAGTCTATAGTCTAGTCTATAGTCTAGTCTATAGTCTAGTCTATAGTCTAGTCTATAGTCTAGTCTATAGTCTAGTCTATAGTCTAGTCTATAGTCTAGTCTATAGTCTAGTCTATAGTCTAGTCTATAGTCTAGTCTATAGTCTAGTCTATAGTCTAGTCTATAGTCTAGTCTATAGTCTAGTCTATAGTCTAGTCTATAGTCTAGTCTATAGTCTAGTCTATAGTCTAGTCTATAGTCTAGTCTATAGTCTAGTCTATAGTCTAGTCTATAGTCTAGTCTATAGTCTAGTCTATAGTCTAGTCTATAGTCTAGTCTATAGTCTAGTCTATAGTCTAGTCTATAGTCTAGTCTATAGTCTAGTCTATAGTCTAGTCTATAGTCTAGTCTATAGTCTAGTCTATAGTCTAGTCTATAGTCTAGTCTATAGTCTAGTCTATAGTCTAGTCTATAGTCTAGTCTATAGTCTAGTCTATAGTCTAGTCTATAGTCTAGTCTATAGTCTAGTCTATAGTCTAGTCTATAGTCTAGTCTATAGTCTAGTCTATAGTCTAGTCTATAGTCTAGTCTATAGTCTAGTCTATAGTCTAGTCTATAGTCTATAGTCTAGTCTATAGTCTAGTCTATAGTCTAGTCTATAGTCTAGTCTATAGTCTAGTCTATAGTCTAGTCTATAGTCTAGTCTATAGTCTAGTCTATAGTCTAGTCTATAGTCTAGTCTATAGTCTAGTCTATAGTCTAGTCTATAGTCTAGTCTATAGTCTAGTCTATAGTCTAGTCTATAGTCTAGTCTATAGTCTAGTCTATAGTCTAGTCTATAGTCTAGTCTATAGTCTAGTCTATAGTCTAGTCTATAGTCTAGTCTATAGTCTAGTCTATAGTCTAGTCTATAGTCTAGTCTATAGTCTAGTCTATAGTCTAGTCTATAGTCTAGTCTATAGTCTAGTCTATAGTCTAGTCTATAGTCTAGTCTATAGTCTAGTCTATAGTCTAGTCTATAGTCTAGTCTATAGTCTAGTCTATAGTCTAGTCTATAGTCTAGTCTATAGTCTAGTCTATAGTCTAGTCTATAGTCTAGTCTATAGTCTAGTCTATAGTCTAGTCTATAGTCTAGTCTATAGTCTAGTCTATAGTCTAGTCTATAGTCTAGTCTATAGTCTAGTCTATAGTCTAGCCTATAATCTAATCTATAGTTTAGTCTATAGTCTATTCTATAGTCTAGTATATAGTCTAGTATATAGTCTATTCTATAGTCTAGTATATAGTCTAGTCTATAATCTAGTCTCTAGTCTAGTCCATTTATATGACTATTAATAACATCTTTAAAGTTTAAATTCTTTGTCTACAATGTAAAAGTGCAATATTATGTAATAAAGCATAAAAACGACTTATCCACTTTTTCCTTGCAGCCACAAAATTGTTCTTAACATAGATTTTTGCAGTAGGTGCTTAATGTGTTTTTCGATAGTTGGCCTACTATTTCCAACATAGAATCTTTGAAGTGCTGATACATTTACACCACAAAACATAAATCAATTTTTACAGTAATAACTAGCTAAAACGACTTTCTTTTATGTTTTTTCTATTACTATATAAAATATTGACGTTTAACATAATACCTACATTTAGAGATAATTCAATTT
The DNA here is from genome assembly GCF_015586225.1 of Lucilia sericata. Taxonomy (NCBI): domain Eukaryota; kingdom Metazoa; phylum Arthropoda; class Insecta; order Diptera; family Calliphoridae; genus Lucilia; species Lucilia sericata. The sequence goes on along the minus strand of NW_023994651.1, from coordinate 7,324 downwards.
GATTTTGTGTTGTATTAGCAGCAGTTCCCGGCTGCTTAGAGGCTTGAGTTTGACCTAAATTTGTGTCATTATAATAGTCCGCTAAAGAAGGTACAAGTAATACTCCAACTTTATTAGAGACTAATTGTTGATGCGCCGAAGGAGCAGGACGAGAACGCGAACGTAACATCATACGATGAGCTATTAAAGCCATCTTTTAAAAACATTTAAACGCACTAGAATTTTGAAACCAAATTCCAATTTATATAAGAAAAACCGTTAAATTATGTTAAATTTATAATCGGTTAAATAACATGTCACTGCACTTTATTTCCTTTAATAATTCGAAATTAAATCACTATTATAATTAACCGGGAGTTTTTTTTCTTAATTTGTATTAAGAGAAATAATAAACAAACAAATCACCATACTATACGCTTGAAAAGTTTCATTTGAACTGAATTAGATAAAAAATATTGTTGTGTCTTCGTGGTTGTATATTGTAACAAACAAAAAAAGAGTCCTTTTACAGTCACTTTATTCGTTCGTTAGTCAGTCAATTAGTCATTTTGTTGTTTATGAATGCGTGTTGAGCACATTTGATTTTCATGGTTTTAGTTGTAACCTTATGCTCGCTCATTATTTTGTAATAACATTAAATATTTGTTAATATAAAAATGTAGTATTCTTTTTCTCCCTTCATACTTTTTTCTAGACACACACTTAAATGCAAACAATAAATAAACTAGAATAAGTACTAGGCAACGTTGAAAGAGGTACCCTACTGTCGGCGTTGGTTTAAATAGTTAATAAGCAATTAATAAAATTAAGGGTTTTCACTGAAAGTTTGGATAGTAAGAGGAAAAGTAACTTAAAAACTTTGGGAATTAGAAAGAGAATGAAGAACAAATATCAATGTAACCGGAACTTTATTTAGTCTACCTTCGTTTTCTTAATTGAAAGTTTTTAATCAGATAGTTCAGATTGGAATTATACTAGGGATTATGAATAAAGTCCTAGCTAACGATATTTGCAGGCTAATGGTTCGCGTAGTACCAGTTTGGGACTCTAGATAGCCTCAAAATCGGCATTATTTTTAACTCCAAATGTTATAAACTTTAAAAAGCGGAATTTCAATCATTATGAGCCGAATTATATGAGCTTCTAACTAGATAGATATCTGATCATAGAATCGACCAAAAAAAGTGTGGTTTCCCGTAAAACCTTTCTACCCTGGACTATAATAATATCAAAGAACGTGGAAAAAACTTCGATAATGCAACCTTTATCTTAGTGCCCGATAAAGTATCTTTCCCCTAGATCATTAGGTTTACTAGCCACATAGTCCCCTTATCCGTCTGGTATAGTTCATGTTAAAAAAATTTTTTTGATCAAGATCAGTAGGTATTGTGATTCCAATAAGACAAGGACTCGACAGCTAGCTGAATCGATCAGTAGAAGACTATTCGATATTTATTGGGATCTAATTCGGGCGATTCTGGTCTTGGCTTAGTAGGTCAATAAAGACTAAATTCAAAACTACAAAAGTCTGGTATAAGTAGTTTTTAGTTCTGCAAAGGTTTATTAACTTTCCATCTCCTCCGATCCCCTATTTAAGGTTTTTCCTCCAGTTGTTCGTTTATGGCAACAAGTCAACTATATTTGAGAAGATCGGCAACACAGATCTACCCTCAAATGTGTGTAGACTCTGATAAATTGAGAATATTTAAAATTTTGAACTATTTCGGGTGGTTCTGATCTTGTCTTAGTAGTACTTTAAAGACCATATTCAAAACTACAAAACTTTGCTATAAGTCGTTCAAAGTTCTGCAAAGTTTTATCAAAAATAGATCATAAGAAAATGACCAGTTATTTTGTTTCTAAATTCCCCAATTCACCCCAAGGTAAGAGATAAGCTTCGTCAACGCCAAAGAATTTTATTGGTGCAAGTCTTCGCTTAGAAAGTAAACAATAAACCGATCGAGAAAAAGTAAAAGAGAGTTTAGTAAAATAGTTTCAAAGGATCGAGATATTTAAATTATTTTTTGTAGAGTATATTCAGATTTCCCCCCTTTTTAGAAATTTCTGGAACTAAAGGATTTCGAGATGGCTAAAACCCTATTTGTTATGTGTGAAACAAATCACACATATGTATAAATAACTTCTTTTGACGTGTACATATTGTTTGGACAGGACAAAGTATTTAGTTCAATTTTAGAAATATATATACAAAACATACAGTGAGAGTTAAAAGTATTACTATAGCATACTAAATAAGTTTATTAAAAAGTTTAAACTTTTACAAACTGTCGAAAGAAAAAGAGTCAAAATACTAATACTTTGTA